>NW_005871048.1:25708777-25863427 GCF_000147115.1 Myotis lucifugus
TCCCTCAACAATGAAATGGTTGCTAAGTATTCCAGCTCTGTCATTCTGCCTCCCCCGACCAACCCTTTCTCTTTCTAAAAGTTACTGGATAATGAATGCAAAGAAAGAACAAAAGAAAGAAAGAAAAAGACATTTTGCATTAGCTATATTTATTAAGAGAACTAACAACTTTTGGAAAACAAAATTTACATAAAACGCTTAATATGAAAATGCCATTCGTTGATAGTTAATGGGATTTAAGTAACACAGGTTACAGGGCAGTCTACCTGGGAATGATGTTAGGCTGCCTAAAAAGCATTAATCTGTGTTTCTCTTTTATAATCAGAAAAAGTCAAAGCCCATCATTAATCTGAAGTCTTCTTGAAACCAATTAAAATAATTTAAGATAAGTTGTACTGCAAATGTGCTTTTTAAGTGTTTTAGACTTAGGATGTCTTAGGAATGTTGTAACCCCTTTTAATGTTACTATTTATATATAACTACCATGTGTATAGTATTACACCTTTAATGCACTGTATTAGCTGTCACTTGAAATTAAGTGCAGGCGTGTTCTTTTTTGGCCTTCAGTTTCTCCTACATTAAACATTTAAATAATGATACCAGTAGTAAAAGGGTAGGTAGCATTCCCAGTGGAAATGGGCTGCTGCATCTGGTTGGGTTGTGTTCAGGTTTCTATGTGAAAGATATTGTAATATCAGAATCTCTACGTGTTTACACACCTGGTATCCAGAACTCTACCTGATGTCTTTTCTTGAGGAATTAATGGAATCAAAGCCTATGGTAGGCATGTTTGACAGATATTCCTTGCCTGTAGAGATCTGGTGATAATTCCATCAAAATTTGTCCCTAGTTGATCATATATCTATGCATTTTTATATCTTTGTGGTTTTTCACCAACTCTGTGCTTGCATCAGTGCCTTCATTAGAAGGTCAGGTTTTGAGGATTTAGTAATTCACCTTGAAAATGTACTATAAGTTGAATGTATCAAGCTTGAGTTTTCTCCACTCAGCATGAATTTCATAGCGTTAAAAAAAGCCAAATCCATATCTAAAATAATTTTTTATATCTGTTTCTCATTATATGAGGAAAGATAAATAGATGCTTATTAATTTCAGGTGTTCTTTGTTTCCATAAGTCATGTTTGCTTTTCATATTTTAATATTGTGCAGATTTTTCTCTGTGATGATAAAATTGTACATTTTCCAAACATACAGAACAATTAGTTTTAATAAAAGAAACTATCCAGATGGAGCCACCCACTTGGAGGGGTTATAGCTTATACTAAAACAATCAATATGAAAATTAAAATTCCTTGTGTTTGTTTATAAATATTCCCCTCCTCACAGTCTAAATCATAGTGATATAACTTCCTGTGTGGGTCTTTTCCCATAACGACAGATAAAGGAGTAATATGTTAGAAAGAGATGACTTTTTATCAACTTTGCCACTTATAGGTATGTGTGCATCTATTTACACACTCTGCACCACAGAAATAAAGGTGGAAATTTCTGATTAAGTAAAAAGAAATTAAAATGTGGTATTTTCTCATTCAGTAGGAATGATTCACTCCATTCTTTCACATATTCATGCATGCATGCACTTAATAAATATTTGCATACCTATGACAAATATCTATTTTTCACATCATGTACTGATATATCTTAAAAGAATGTAGTGAGTTTTCTGTGTTTTTAAAATTTTGTTAAATTTATTGGGGTAGCGTTGGTTAATAAAATTATATAGGTTTCAAGTACACATTCTATAATACATTATCTATATGTGTTCACCAGCCAAAGTCAAGTCTCCTTTTGTCACCATATATTTGACCCCCTTTAACCCTTTTCTACATCCCCTCCACCCCCTTTCCCTCTGGTAACCACCATACTGTTGTCTGTGTCTATGAGTTTTTGTTGGTTTATTTGTTGCTTTCAAGTTTATATTCCATATACGAGTGAAATCATGTGGTTCTTGACTTTTCCTGTCTGACTTATTTCACTTAGCATGATATTATCAAAATCGAATGAGTTTTCTTTTCCTTCATTCCACATCACTCTCAGGAATGCTTTACATCAATGGCCTTCATTTATGCCCCACTTTTGTTGTATCTTAATTCTTCCTTTGTGGCTTCTATATACAACACTTTACTAAACTTGGTCCATGAAGACATCAGTAACTTCACTTGGTGTTCTACCTAAAATGTGTTTATCCCATTTCCTTCTTGACCACCATTTAACATCCCTCTACACTCTTGTTTTACTCAAACACTTGAGGCCCGATCCACTTAATTCGTGCAAGAGTAGGCCTTCCTTCCCCCAGCTGCTGGCATCGGCTTCCCTCTGGCACCCAGGACCCAGGCTTCTCTCTGGCCACCGGCAGGCACTCAGGACCCGGGCTTTCCTCGCAGCCCTGGCTTTGTCCAGAAGGATGTCCTGTCTAATTAGCATGTTATGCTTTTATTATTATAGATTGATTTTTGTCTTTGTCTCAAATGTTTGGGTGTACCTCCCAATTTTGTTCTTCATCAGAGAATTAATATATACCCACAGTTTTAACTGTCACTTCCTTGAATATAACTCCAAAATCTTTATTTTCATTCATTTATTCATTCATTTATGCAATAATATGTACTTAGAATGTTCAAAGCACAATGCTAGGTGCTCTGAGGGATAAAAAGAGAAATGAGACTTAATTCTTCTTCTTGAGAAGCTAAAAATCTCTGGTATGCCTTTTGTCCCAAGTCTGTTGCCTCTTTCACCCTCTTGGACATTGAAAGTTGTCCCATCATAACCCCAAATTCAGCATATTTCTATTTTAACTTGAATTCTTCCTCTTAAAATACTTTCCTTTCCTAGCTCATGGATATCTACCAGTAGCACAATTATATTACTCATGAAAACTCAAAAAAATCAAATCCTCTTTGGTGATTCTCTCTGCCTAATTCTATAGATATTGCTGTTGTAATATTCCTCATTTTTTCCCTTAATTTTAGATTCTTTTGATATGCTATGCCATGCTGTCTACATGAAATGCCCTTTCTGCTTATTCAAGACCCATCCATTCTTTAAGATCCAACTGGAATCTGCCTCCTACCTCAACCCCAGCCAATAGTGAGCTCCACTTCAGAACATATAATGATGCATTTGTTCTCCTCAGTTGACATTTATTATTTTTACCCTTTCAATTTTTTGTAGACATGTGTCAGGCATTGTGGTAAGCACTTCACATGCATCATCTAATTTATTCTTCACTACTAATCATATTATACTAATAAAATTCTTACTATGATTAGTAGTATCATTATTGTTAGCAGTAGCAGCATTATTAGTGCCCAGGAAGATTGTCATGTTATTAAATGGAACAGAAGGTCTGAATAGGAACAGATTTTAGAGGGGAAGAAAACTATTTCTGTTTCTCAGATACTGAGTTTGAAATGTCATCAGGACATCAAACTGGGTATTCCAGCAGATATTAGAAATAGAAATCTCGCCATGGTCAGTTTTCTCAGTGTTTAGAGCATGATCCTGTTGGCCAAAGGGTCATGGGTTTGATTCTGGTCAAGAGCACATACCTCAGTTGTAGGTTTGATCCCTGGCCCCAGTCAGGGCACATGCAGGAGGTAGCCAGTCAATGTGTCTCTCTCACATCAATGTTCTTCTCAATATTTCTCTCCCTCTCTTCCCCCTCCTCCCTCTCTCCCACTCTCTCTCTCTAAAGATCAATGGAAAAAATATCATTGGGTGAGGATTAAAAAAATAAAAAGAAATAAAAATCTGGAATTCAAAGAAGAGGTTATAGAGACTTAAATTTGAGAAGTACTCATTAGAGATAAAAGTAATTACTGAGACAGGTTATTGAAAGTGAAGAGGGGGAGAACTAGAACATTTTTGTGAAGAATGCCTCTATTTAAGGGGCCAGGGAGGGTGATGAACAGAGCAAATGCTGAGAAGAAATCATCTGAGTGGCAGGAGGGAAATTAGAAGGTCTCTCTCTATCATGGAAGCCAAAAGTTTTGAAAAATATATCACTAGAATTAAATATGGCAAATGCTTATGTGAGATGAGAACTGAGGAAAGCATTATGAACATAGTGGTTAGATCTGTCATGACATTGGTGCTTATGGTTCCCCTAGAGTGGTGAGAGCAGAGCACAAGGCAAATCAAACCAGTTTGTATGAACCGCCCTTCAAAGTGGTTTGACGCTGAAAAGGTAGAGGAGAAACAGGAACTTGTGGAGTGTGTTTTGGTAATGGAGAACTCGTGCTATTTTAGAAGGAACCAGTAGGGAAGGCTGAGTTCCAGAGCTAGAGAATCAAGGTTTCAGGAGAGACAGGCTTGGGTGGAAGAAAGAAAAGAAGATCAGGAATGAGTTCCATGGAGAGATTCTAGGTGAAAGGGTGGGTGTTGAGGAAACACATGTGGCCTCATCTCTTTCCAGGAAAGTGGAAGAAATAGTCGCCGATTGTGAGTTGAAAGTTGAAATGGAATGCTCTGGAGAAAAGAGGAGGATTGAAAGAATACTTGGGAGGGATGTAATAGCCTGTCAACACAAGATAAATGAATGGATACTCAAGTAATTGTGAAAGTCTGTCTGGGGCTATACGACATAAAAGGAGTATGTAGCGCCAACAGCAGAACAGTTCACAGCCCAGGATGATTTGTACAGAAGCAGGGTAATACAGAAAGTACATAATGACAGGTACAATAAAGTCCATGGGAGTGAAAGGACAAGGAAAGCCAAAATTGAGTGGATGGGATGGAAGAATGGTGAAGAGTTGGAAGGAGGAAGCCTCTTAATCAGTAGGATAAGGAAGGCTTGCCTACCAAGCGAAGGTATAAATGGCAGAATAAGATGATTATGTTACTCTGAACACTTTAACTTATATTTAAAAGTTAAATGTACTTTGACACTTCTGAAAGCATCAATTAAACTGTTTGATAAAGAAAGTTTAATTTTGTAATCCATCTTTAACTTTTCACCTATGGCCTTAAATGAAGTCTGCATTAAAAGAAGACAAAAAGTTATCAGAGAGAGTTGTGAATTATAGAATGACATCTACCATAGGTTCCTCAGTCTCTTTCACTAATATTGCTTAGCATTTTGAGTTTTAAAAATAACACAGTTATTGGGATTTAAAACTCTGTGGATGCAGAATACATATTTGAAAATAAGACTTTTTACTATGCATAGCCAATTATAGTCCACTGAGAAATAATGGATTTTTCCAATACATTTTTATTATGTACTTAACTGACGGACTTTCCAAGCTTCTTCATAGGCATTCCACTCCATCAGCCACTGTACATAATATACTCTTTAGGAATCTACTTAAAATTGTATTTACCTGTGAGGCTCAGTTGGCTCCAGGGGACACAGATCTTTTTTCCTTGAGTAAATTATACATATTTTAGAAAACTATCTAAAAACGTATTTACCTCTTATGGAATTCTGGCCTCAAGGGTAATTAAGAGCAGTTTTTAAAAAGCATAGGCAATGCACTTTAGCTCTCTCAGGTAAATGAGATATCTCTAATAATAAAAGTGTAATATGCTAATTAGACTGTTCAGCCAACAACCTTCCGGACGAAGCCGGGGCTGTGAGGGCCGAGCCCCTTATACGAATTTCATGCATCCGGCCTCTAGTATTTTATAATCATCTAAGAACAATTTTTCTCCTCCTTACCTTCTCTTTCCCTTCTCCTGTAACTATCACTTGCCTCTTTTATACACATATTTAGTAATTATTTCAATGTTTCCTCAGATGCTGCTTTTCTCTGGGGGTCAGCACACCAGTTATGCTTTCCTTCCATTCCATGTACTGGCAACTATGCACAGAAAAAGTGTAGTCCACTCTATATGTAATTTCTAGAAGGGAAGTTATTTTATGAAGACCCAGATTCTTCCGCATATACATTTTCTTTAGTCTTCATATTCTAAGAAGGAGTTTTCAATATTGACGAATTTACTTGTAAAACTAAGAGTAGAGTTTTATTTGCTAATAGATGCATTATTGAATGAAAACTATATCTTGACAACCACTGCAAAAATACAACTAAAAGACATAACGGACATCATCCAGAACCACAGGAAGGCTGGCTGAGTGGAAATTCTACAACTAGAAGGAAAGAGAAAAGCATACCGAGACTCAGAGGAGGTGCAGTGAGGAAGTTAAATACAAAGGTGCGGAGGTGCATGCGGAGAGGGCTGGCGGCTGAGGACATGATTGTCTTTTTCAATTGGGAGGGAGCCTCAGGCTCTAAGCTCCAATTCTGGGCGAGTCTCTGGGGACCCAGACTCATACGGGAGAAACGGGACTGTCTGGCATCCGTCGGAACTCGAGGGCAGCTTTCTCTTGGAGGCACTCACAGCGATTGCCAGGACCTCTGAAGGCAGGACTGAGGGCAGCCATACTGCTGGCTCACTCAGCCAGCCCTGTTGATCCCCTGGGACTCCACCCCGCCCAAGCCGTGCACAGAGGCTTTTGCATATGAAAGGCCCGGCCCTTTGTAATCTGAAAATTACTTAACAAACTGCAGCTGCCCCAAGGCCCCAGGGCAATTTGCATTGCTTTACAGCTGGTTTCTGCTGGGTAGCCTCAGGCAGAGGCTAGATTAGCACCTCCTTAGATCCAAGAGCCAGTGTACCCAGTGGTCAGAGTGGGACCATCCAAGTACAACTCCTCAGACCCATAAGGGACACACTCAGGGGGCAGACTTAGTGAGCACCAAAGCCCCACTGAAGCAAGTCTTGCCCCATAAGGGTGTCTTCAGTACAGAAGTTCTCCCACCGTAGACACAGCTGATTCTCACAGCCAATTGGCCTGGAGGTCAAATCCTCCCAGTGTTACCTACAACAATCAAGGCTTAACTATAACAAGACTGTGCACAAAGCCCACAAGGGGGTGCACCAAGAGTGTCTACCTCAGGTAATTGGGGAGGCTGAGCCACTCGGCCCTATAGGACACTTAGCATACAAAGCCACTCTATCAACACAGCGAAGCATAAAAAATGCCAAGACAAAGAAACAGGACACAAATGACAGAAATGGAGGAAAGCAAACTACTGGATATAGAGTTCAAAACCACACTTTTAAGGTTCTTCAAGAACTTTCTAGAAACTGCCGATAAATGTAGTGAGACCCTCAAGAAATCTAGTGAGACCCTCGATGTTGTGATAAAGGACCAACTAGAAATTAAGCATACACTGACTGAAATAAAGAATATTATACAGACTCCCAACAGCAGACCAGAGGATTGCAAAAATCAAGTCAAAGATTTGAAATACGAAGAAGCAAAAAACACCCAACTGGAAAAGCAAAATGAAAAAAGAATCCAAAAATATGAAGATAGTGTAAGGAGCCTCTGGGACAGCTTCAAGCGTACCAACATTCGAATTATAGGGGTGCCAGAAGAAGAGAGAGAGCAAGATATTGAAAACCTATTTGAAGAAATAATGACAGAAAACTTCCCCTACCTGGTGAAAGAAATAGACTTCCAAGTCCAGGAAGCGCAGAGAACCCCAAACAAAAGGAATCCAAAGAGGACCACACCAAGACACATCATAATTAAAATGCCCAGAGCAAAAGACAAAGAGGGAATCCTAAAAGCAGCAAGAGAAAGAAAGTCAATTACCTACAAGGAAGTACCCATAAGATTATCAGCTGATTTCTCAACAGAAACTATGCAGGCCAGAAGGGAGTGGCAAGAAATATTCAAAGTGATGAATACCAAGAACCTACAACCAAGATTACTTTATCCAGCAAAGCTATCATTCAGAATTGAAGGTCAGATAAAGAGCTTCACAGATAAGGAAAAGCTGAAGGAGTTCATCACCACCAAACCAGTATTATATGAAATGCTGAAAGGTATCCTTTAAGAAGAGGAAGAAGAAGAAAAAGGTAAAGATACAAATTATGAACAACAAATACACATCTATCAACAAGTGAATCTAAAAATCAAGTGAATAAATAATCTGATGAACAGTATGAACTGGTGATTATAATAGAATCAGGGACATAGAAAGGGAATGGACTGACTATTCCTGGGGGGAAAGGGGTGTGGGGGGTGCAGGAAGAGATTAGACAATAATCGTGCACCTATGGATGAGGACAGTGGGTGGGGAGTGAGGGCGGAGGGTGGGGTGGGAACTGGGTGGAGGGGAGTTATGGTGGGAAAAAAGAGGAACTAATGTAATAATCTGAACAATAAAGATTTAATTAAAATAAATAAAGTCCTACAATTGGCTCCTCTCTGAGGGGGCGTGGCTGGACTTTAGGGCGGTCTGAGCCAGCTTAAAACCCTGCTGAGGCGCGGTGGCCCATGCTGTGGTGATTGTTGTGCGTGGAAGCATGGAGGAGTGCGCTAGCCTCTGTGGCTTGGGCTCTTCCCGGGGATGTATGTGTCAGGAGTGCCAGCGCCTAGCTGAGAAGGCAGCGGCCAAGGGCAAGCCGGCCCCGGCAGAAAAGCACCTCAAGGCGGACGCAGCAGCGCGGTGCTGTGCGGGGAGTGGAGGAATCGCGAGCCCCATGCTGCCCCCGCACTGCTCACTGCAGGACCTGCCGGTGGAGATGCTGGTGCAGATCTTCACCTCGCTCCCCGGCACTGATCTGCGCAGCCTGGCCCTGACTTGCACCAAATTCCACCACATCTTGCACATCGACAGCATCTGGAGATGGCGCTGCCGGGAGGAGTTTGGCGTTTGTGAAAACTTGCAGAATCTGGAGACGATAGGTATGTCTTATCGAGAAGTCTATGCGAAGCTGTTCCCATACAGACACATTTTGGGATTGTGGCAGCTAGATACTGAGGACCATAGAACACTGCTGAATGTCGTTGTGGACGGCTTATGCATTACTGGTTGGACGTACGGGCCTTTCCTTAACACCCATGTGGATCGCCCAATGCAATTCAAGCCCGCGTTCAGAATTCGCCTGACGGAGAGGACATCAGCCATGGTGGAGTGCATGGAAGGCCGCCACAGCAGGCCCCACAACCGCCACATGCAGATTCAGAAGGACAAGTTCACCACCCAGTGCAACAAGACAGACCACCTTAAGGATTTACCAACGCGGCTTAGGGACGAATGGGGGCAGGTGCTGGTGCAGGAGGACAGACATCAGTATGACTGCCTGACCTACCGCCGCCTCTACCTCCCGCCAAACCACCCGGACGACCTCATCAGGCCAGGCCTCTTCCAAGGAAAATACGATCGCTTCGGCCTAATGATTGCCATGCTCAGCTTCCATGGGCAGTATGCCAGGGTCACGAAGATCACGGGATACTTCATCTGGACTTTAGAGATCCACCTCATGCGCCGCATCCAGCTGCGAGATGGCAAGATCTTCCGCAACTTCAACAAGCTCTCCCGCGTGGTCCAGGAGATTGACGATCAGGTGATCTGGGAGCAGCAGCAGCAAGAAGACGGGACTGAGGAAAGCCAGGGCCATGGTTGGCAGAGCCCTGCCCAGCCCAGCGTCGGGGAGTCCGGGGCTGCAGCTTCGGAGGAGCATCCTGTTCCGTTTGTTCTGCCTGTGGGCGTGAACTCAAGACACCAGAACTACCCCCGAACCTGCAGGATGTGTTTCTATGCCGTGGAAACTCTTACTTTATGTGGCTTAGCCGACCAGGAGCGCTTCCCTGGAGTCTTCATCCTGTTCGATGAGGACCACTTGGGGTTCATCTGTATGGAGACGAAATACTTCATCCTGTTCGGCAGAGTCCAGAACACCTTCCAGATTGTGGAGGCACCATCCCCGCAGGCCTTCCTGAAAATGCTCTGGAACATTCAGTCCTGACTCCCTTGGAGGAGCAGCTTGCATGCACTTTGAAGATTTGACCTTCTGACCAGGTTACCCACCTTTGTTTGTTTTTTTAATCCTCACCCGAGGATATTGTCCCATTGATGTTTAGAGAGAGTGGGGGGGAGAGGGAAAGACAGAAATAATCGATGTGAGAGAAACATATCAGTTGTTTGCCTCCTGCCCAAGCCCAGACCAGGGCCAGGCTGGGTAGGGGCCAGCAATTGAGGTAGAAATAAACCTTAGACCAGTGGTCTCAACCTTCCTAATGCTGCGACCCTTTAATACAGTTCCTCATGTTGTGGTGACCCCCAATTTCCTTGTTACAAATTGAACATAATTAAAGCATAGTGATTAATCACAAATAATAAAGACATCTTAGTTAATGAAAAAAAGAAAACTATATCTTGAGTTTATTTGAAAAAATGGAAGAGATATCTGAAAGTAAATATACAATAACATCATTATAGTTATTTGCAAAAGTAACTTTGTACTACAATCATTATTAAACCTAAATAAATGAAATTTCTTAGAAATACATGTTTTTGCATTTAGCTATTTTGCACTTCTAAAACAATGTTTACATGCTGATTACTTTGTATAATTGAATAATGAAAATGCACAGCCCATTCTTTCTTTATCCTAAAAAAACTATTAAAATGGTTCCCCCAGGAAGAAAGCAGTAGGAAATCTATGTGACAATAATTGTTAGGTGGTTTGTGCAAAAGGTGTGAGAATGAAACTGAAAACTTGGGGAAAAGGTGTTGTCTAGAAACTGTTAGATGAATATAAGGAGTAGAATAATGCCAGGTTTATTTATCTTCTCTGCCTCTGAGGATGTCCTTTACATTTCATGAAGTGGCTGTGGATAAATGTCACTGCTGTATGCCCTCTTCCACTGTGAGGTCAAGGTTTCTGCTGGTCTCTTCCAACTCAGGGTAATTGGGACCTGAGAGTTTATCCTGCCCTGTCCAAGCCAGTGCAAGCCTTTAAAATAGATCCTCTGGATTTAGGGCTTATAAACCCTCCCTATTAAAATATTTGCAGTGATCGATAAGCCTCAAGACTTGGATGAGGGCTGTCTGTTGAGTTTGTGGCCTGAATCCTAACTAATCAACTTTCCTGCCTAAATTAGTCTTACAACTCAGGTGACCAGGAGTCTTTGTTTGCCTTAGCAGATCCCCGTTTACACCTGGTTTCCTACTGTTTATTAATAGTGGCCAATTTCACTTTCTGAAGTGTCTTGGTTTGGATCGAGGGTAGGGAACGCCTGGCCTGTGAGCCATATAAGGCCTACAAAACTATCCATTTGGTCTGGCCCTGCCAAGGCATTAGGGGTGAGTTAATTAAATATTTGACCAAATAGAGCAGGCTAATTTTTAAGTTGATAATTTTGTATGGCCCTCCAATGATGTTATAAATATCAAATGGCCCTTGGCAGAAAAAAGGTTCCCCACCCCTGGTTTAAATGGTAAAGGATATATGATTTCTCTACTCACATGAGTTCTTTGGATTGAAGTGTGTGTGTTTTTTCCTCCCTTGGGTGCTTTTGTGTTTGTGATTTTTATGTCTATGACGAGTTGTTTTCTTTTTACAGCTCTGCTAAATTTGAGGATATCTTAAAGAAAAGGCCCTAGTTTTCATCAAAGTCATCTAGGGACCATTTTAAAACATAGATTCTTTAGCCCCACCCCAAGAGATTTGAATTCGGTAAGGATGGAGTGAGACCCAGGAATTTTTTTTTTTTTTTGACTAGGTGATTCTTAGTCACTTTAGAGTTTGAGAACTTTAGTTTCAAGCACCTGAAAACTCAACCTAGCTATTTGACCCTAACCTCTGAACTCAGGTACATACAAAGGCATATAACTCCAAGGTTCTCTGGTGAACATTTGGTCTAGTTGATCAGCTGCTGTCTGACTGGGTGATACTGACAGGTTTGAACAACTAATATTTCCCCAGCTAGCTTGGAGGGCTTGTCCTCGTACCTTGCGTTAGCTGGAACTCAGGTCATCATTTTGAATGAAATTCAGGCCAAAGAATTCTTTCCCAATTATCTTATAAACACTGCTTCATCCAGGAGAATTAATTGATATACCTGAGGAAGCTATGTTGAATATTTTACAAGGTGAGTGGTGAGTAGGGATTGAATAGTGGTTCATTTCTAAAAGGTTGATCTTGGAACAAAAGACAGATCATTAAGTGATTCAGCTCCCCCACTCTGCATTCCTTCATGCGGCATTATGCGTGCACAATCAAGGACACATGTCATTCAACAGCGGCTCAGTTTTGCTGACACTCTCAAAGTCATTTTTTTTAAAAAAACAGCTGTCAGGGCTCTGCACAGTTTATGCATTCCTTCTGGGGACTGGATCCTCACATCCCACCAGGCAGGAGAAGCATGCACCTGGACAGAAGGAAACAAGGACACTTGGCCTCCCAAAGATCAGGGCTGTAGGCCTCGCACATATTAACAAACTTGTTTACATTCTCCGGGTCATTTTTATTAGTTTTTCAAGGGCACCTGTAACAATTTTTTTTTCCTTATTCACATCTTCACCCCCTTCCTCCACCCTACCTTGACCCCTCTGTCATACACTATCTTCCATGTCTGGGCTCTGTAGAAGGAAATTAAACTGTGATTTGGTATGCTAAATTTCCTGAACTAAAAACTATAATTTGCAATATTATTAAGTCATCACTGTCATGGATTTCAATTTCTTTCTGTTTAAACCCCTAACTCCAGCATTGCTCTTTTCGATTATCACTGAAAGGAGAAAAGGAGAGAGAAAAGCCCTCGGTTGCTCTATTGACTGATCATGTCTATCCAGAAAGTTGAAATAGTATGTTTCCTATCTCAGAGCCTGGCCAGTTTTCAGTTAAAAGCCCACAGTGCTTTCATAGACTCAGTGCTTGCTAGTGTCTATGGACACCTGGGAAAGGTCTGAGGCTTCTTGGATGCTGCTGACAGCTTGGGCCAGTTGCAGGAAATGGAAATTCCAACTTCTACTTCCAGAGAAACCCTGACCAGGTTCCAGTCCTGGGAGATGAGGGATTTTCTTCCTGGACTGCCGTTCCCAGTCTTTATGGAAACACCTGGATATTTCCTGTTAGCTGGTAGCATCAATGGCCTTTGCAACAGCCAGAAGCCTACTCCCTTCTTCTGCTGTATTCTCTATGTTGCTGCTGTGAGTTAAGCATCAATATTTTCTGCAGGAGTGGACCAGTAAGGATAGGAATGGTTTCGCTGCAGTGATGACTCCAAATCTTGGTGGCTCTGAACCTCAGTGCTTTATGTCTGCTTATGCCATGTGTTCATCACAGGTGGGCAGGGGGCTTTGCTCCTTCCCTTGGCTGTCATCCTCACCTAGGCTGACAGAGCAGCTGCTATTTCGCTAGTTACCAAATCAAAAGGAGAACCATGGCAAAGCACGCATTGACTTCTGAGGCTTCCTCCTGGAGACAACACAGACCATTGCTGTTCACCTTTCATTGGCCAATGCAAGTCACTTCCAGGAGCTAGAAAAGTACAATCTTACCACAGGCCCCAAAAGAAAAAGCCAGAATATTTGGGCAGGGCCTTGATGATGACTACAAAGGAGTAGGAGTTGCATGAGTCTAAATTAATGAAAGGAGAAAATGACTATAAAAAACAAGTCTTATCTACCCAAAAATATGTCATTGGAGCCTTTAACAGCTTAATGCTTCCCCCTTCACTTAAATAACATTACAAAAGCAAGGTGCAGACTCCCATCACTGTTGGGAAATAGCAATGTTGAAATGCGATCACAGATTCCTATGACTGCCCCCTCCCTCTGTGGCTGCCCAGGCATGGACAATAGCACAGGGCAGGTGCACTCTTTGACATGTCAGTAGTGTTCTAGGGAATAAGGAAACTGGAATATGCTATATCCTCTCTTTGTTTCTCACTCATCAGGTCTCCACTGAAGAATATAGATTTTACCAGCTGGTTGTACAGATCAGGGTAATAGTTCATTCAGGCTCTGGACTCAGATTTTCTCGATTTAGATCCCAGCTCCATCATTTACCAGCTACATGACCTTGGGTAACTTGCCTAACCACTCTGTGGTCTCAGTTTGCTCATATGTCTAGTGGATCTAGCAGTAGTATTTACTTTACAGCATTGATAAAATATATGTATAGCTCTTGATCCAAGGCTCCACCAATGCTTTCCCTAACAGGAAATTGCTTCTCCTTTTCTTATTCACTTTAATACAGTATTATAGGTTCTGAAATTTAGGGAACCTCTCTCTTTTTCCACTGCTTTGAGAAAATATTTTTAATATTTTTTGTTCTTCAAAAGCAGGTTTCAGGCCACAGGACTGTATATATCTTAAGTGCTAAGTGGTGTCAACTGTTAAGACACCATTGCAGGTGTCTTTTGCCCAGGCAACCACAGCAAATGCTTCTGTCTACTCAAAGAAAAAAAAATTCTTTAGTCTCCTTAATGACAGATTGGACTAGCAAAAATTATATAGGCTGGCGAGGATTCTGAACCTCCTTCAAGGTTGATCTAAGTATTTAAATGTGATGCACATCATCTAATAAGATATGGACGCTGAGAATCAAAACATAACCCAGGTCATGACATAAGCCAAGGACAAGAATGCTGTGAGGGCCACAATTACAGCGTACGTTTGAAGGATAGCTACTTCTTGACCTTCTGTGTCAGCTCCTGTCCCAGATTCTGATTGTGTTGAGTGCTCCTGAGTGGGCAGGCCAGACTACTTGTGGTAGTCCTCTGTGAACCGTCAAGGTAACAGCAGCTTGTCTTTACCCAGGAGAGTAAAGTATAATAATAGGTACAAACTACTTCTCTCATTTTTTTTCTTAGTTTGTGGGCCCAAGAGAAAGCTTGAAATATGTTACAGTACTTCAAGAAGAAATTCTTGAAAACTATTAGTTTCGTCACAGAATCCTAAGACAATAATAGAGAAACTTAGAGTGCTCATGACAGTGCCCAAGAAGTGGTGTGGCCCTGACTGGTTTGGCTCAGTGGATAGAGCGTCGGCCCATGGACTGAAGGGCATGTACCTTGGTTGTAGGCTCAATCTCCCATAGGGGGCATGCAGGAAGCAGCTGATCAAGGATTCTCTCTCATGGATGTTTCTATCCTCTCCCTTTCTCTCTCTAAAACATCAATTAAAATATTTTTTTAAAAAAAGTGGATGTGCAAAGGAATAGTAACTATATTTTCCAGGAAATTCCAAAGCTATTAATAGAAGGAACAGAGGTCACAGAATAACAGCTTGCCCACAGATTTCAATCAACAATGCAGAACTAAATTTTTAGAGCATGGGGCCAAGGAGGTCAAGCAACCATGGGTTTTGTTCTGTCACCACAAAAGCCCCTCTAACCATGTCAGAATGTCCCTGGCAAAATAGGAGCCCGGCACGGAGCCATGTGCCACTCTGAGGAATCTTGTCAAGGGACTGCTGTCCTGACAGTGTTTTGGAGTACCAAACCCTGCTTTTTAACAGCACTAAGTCCTACCTGTACATGCCATTGTGGCACGTGATTGTCTGGTCTGGGAAATGCTTTCCTCTGCAAGATAAATAAGGAAACTGAGTTTAAAAGTCCATTTACCTCTGGAAGATCCAGAAGTAGAATAAAATCCACATGTATCCATCTAATTATCTGAGTTAAAAATGATCTAATTTGATAATAGTATCAGATCTTCCTTATGGCTTCAACAGCTTAATTTATTATGGAGTAATTATCCCAATTCAGTTAGCATTAAAGACCACTAAACAACCAATCAGAAGGCCTGGATTCTAGATCTGCCTCTGGTGCAGTCTAGAGCAAGTGGCTTTCCCTCTCTTGGCCGAATACATTAAACGGGTTATTTGGACTAGAGCAGAGGTCAACAAACTACAGCCCATGAGCCAAATGCAGCCACTGCCTGTTTTTGTGAATAAACTTTTATGGGAGCACAACTACATCCATTTGTCTACTTAGTATCTATGGCTGCTTTTGTGCTACATTGGCAGAGCTGAGTAGTTGCAACAGAGGCTGTATGTCCTATCAAACCAAAAATATTTACTATATAGCCCTTTACAGAAAATATTTACTGACTCCTGGATTAGAAACTAAGCTATATTTTCTGTTGCCTCATCTGCAAGATGGGAATACAAATAGTACCTCTTACTATTATAAGGACCAAATTCTATTTCTTTGTACAGTTCCTATATAGTAAATGTTAGCTAACATACAATTATAGCATTGTTAATTAAGTGATGATATGACCACTATCAGAACTCTAGCAAGCCCAGCTGCAGTGCTCTGCCTGGAAAGGTAAGGAAGCTAATTTACCATGTGACAACTGGGGTAACAAAACCTAACATAGGCAGACGATATTCCATAGACTGACTGTATGTCCAGCCTAAAGAATGCTGGAATATCACATTATCTAATTATTAACTTGGTATTTGAGCCAACTTTTAAAGGCTAAGTCAGATTCAGAAGAGCCAAGATAGGAATCCAAAGTATCCAAGGTCCAGGGAAGTAAGAAGCCCAGGAAGTAGGAGCAGTGAATAGAAGAATTTGGCTAGAACAAAATAATGGGATATGAGAGTCATGAATGACAGAGCTAAGAAGGTTTGTGGGGGTCAGTTTGTATAGTTCTGAGCACTGGAGCGAGGAACGGGGGGAAGTCTTTTATGTGCATTGAGTAAGGTTTCTAAACTTGAAAGAATTAGTATTTCTAGAATAATTTATCTATCTATGGTACAGAATGCATTAGTGAAAAAAGAAACAAGTTCACTTCATTTTATAGAGATGATTTTCAGTTAGGTCTGCACTGTTATTACAATTATAAGGATGTTTCATATTTGTTGTTTATATTTTTTCTTACATCCCTTTCTGAAACTTCACTTAAGCCTACTTTGATGAGTGCGTTTGAAATAGAGTAGTAGCTAAATGCACAAATGAATTCATGGTTTTTTCCTCTTTATAGCTACTTAAAAAGTATCATTTTACATGTACTTCAAAAAACACTGATAATGGTTTTTGTTTATTTAACAACACTTATTGGGGGCCTACTGTGTAAAAGATAGGGGGAAATTAGTAAAACACAGGTTCCGCCCTCACAAAGTGGGGAAAAGTGACAGAAATAAGTTAATACAGGGCCGTACATAATTTGAGTTTTCAGAAGGGGTAAGAGGTTGGAAGGGCTCTAAAAGTGTGACACTATTAACTGTCTACCCAATGCCCATTTTCCCTTGCTAACAGAAGACTGGTTTTATACATGATGCCAAAGAATGGCTAAATACTAATGTTCTAAAGTTTCATTACAGCTACAAATGACCATCTGATAAAGTTCTTGCCAGATATGTTTTGTGGAAGAGATGTTTTCTGGGGGGTTTTGAAAAGCGTGTTACTTTCTTGATAAAAAGGGCAGATATTGCTGGCTCCATCATTTCTCTTTTTTTTTGTTTTGAGTGTGGATGTAATGCCTAGAGCTGAGGTAACCATTCTACCACCATGAGAGTGAAGAAGAACATGTGGGGATGAAAAGATAGTTCTTGGGGCCCCAAAGGTGTCTTTGTATGAGGAAAATGAACTCTATTACCTACCATTAGTCGAATATTCTGTTACTTGCAGCTGTTCACTAGAAGATTCATTGAGTGTAGTTGATTCTGTTTATTCATTTTTATAAACACTCCTACAAATATTTATTTTTCAACACATTTATTTCCGTAAGTATTTTTAAGCCCCTACTATTTGTCAGGCACTGTGCTAGATGCTAGGAATATAAATGTAATGATTCTGCCCCAATTTCACTCTGCAAAAGTACCTGATGCTTTTGTTGAAGATACTCAGAGAACAATAGAATGTCTTTTCTCTCCACCTCTTTCATGTCACTCTAACTGCCCTCCATCCCTACCCCCTGAAAAGAAAAAAGAACAAAAAAAGAGAGAGACAAAGTGAAAATGATGCCAGGAGGACCCAATCTCTTTTTATATGTATGACACATGTCTCCTCCCCATTCCCTCAGACAACATGGAAAGTAATGGTCGCTCTGTAAGAATAGGTCAAGAAAGGCAATGTAACTCCTTTATCCTGTTGTGTGTCTTGAACCACAGAGCTCTCTCTCAGCTCTGGCATCGCCGTGGAATCCCCATCTAGATACCACGATCCACTTGGGGAAAAGTCTAGTTCACTTGTGGAGATACTGCTCCCAAACAGGAAGGGGGTCATTAAGCAAGTCCTCAAACCCGAGCCCCTGAACTCCCTCCTGGACCTCGCTGTACCTGGGTTTGCGCACAGGCTGAGCCGCAGCTGGAGAGCATTTCTATTTCATGCAGGTGGGGGTACATCATAACAATGCTCTGGAGTCTTTCTTCTCATCTTGGCTTTCACCATCTTAAAAGCGAGTGGTTATCTGACAGGAAATGCTTTGTGTTCAGGCTCTGTCTTTGATACTGTATTTGGGGAAAGGAGCTGAACATAGGTTTAGTCAGTCTTGGTATCAAACCTGTGGATGTAATTTAATTAAGAGTTACTGTTTGGTAAGAAAACCCAACTGCTTCAGAAGTGATCATGTGGCTTAGATGCTGCGGTAATGAGGCCACTCACAGCTCACTGTGCCCTTTATCAAAACTCCACGAGAGTCAAGTCAACCCATCATTTTTGCCTTCCTTGCATCTGCTAATGCATCATAACTGCCCTGTCATCCCAAAACCCGAGTTTCGCCAACAACTTCTTTTGCCTCTTCCTCTTTGTCATCTCACTACTGCTGCCTTAAGTCAGGTCCTCATTATCTCTTGCTGGAACTAGCAATGGCCTCCCAACAGGCCTCCTCAACCCCAGGCCCCTGCCATCCAACCCGCATCTGCTTCCTATAACCTCTAGCACAAAGGATCTATGGAGTAGGGACCTTTAAAAATCAGATCTCACAGAAAAAAAAAATGGAATTTGAGGTTCTCTTGAAAAATAGGAAGTTTCTGGCAGCACTGGGTCTGGCTTCACCCGTGGCCAGGATCCAGGGTCGCTGTGGTGGGTGTCCCTCTCCAAGGTGCTTGTTCTCTCGTCCAGCCTGGCCTATGCAGCACTGGGGTTTGTGTCCCTGAGAGCAACTCACTGGCACCTGTCAAAAAGCAGGTTTCAGATTCACCCTTATTTCATTGCACTTTCCTGAGGCTGCGGCTTTGTCCTTTATTTCTAGCTTCTCTGCTGCTTGCCCCCCTCCCTAGCATGAAATCAATGTTTGGCATATCAGAGACCCTCAATTATGTTTTTATTGAGATGAATATAAGTAAGTTGTCAGGCTGGCTAATCAGCCCCAATTTAATAGTTCTCCAGATCTAGTTTTTGGGTTAATTTTAGTGTAATAAGTTCATACTTAGTCCCATTTGTAGAAAAATAGTAGGAGTGACAAAGCAGTGAATAATTGTGTAGATTTTTTCTTTTACATTGGATTACATTGATGTTTTCATTAGATTTTCATGTTTGTTGGTAGATGATAAAATCACTTCACTGTGATGTCTTCCCTGCTTCCACTAGTTACCATCTCCCCATCTTTCTATGCCTGTAGATAAGATCCTAAGGATATATTAGCCTCTTGTCTTCTGGGCCAGAGCTGAGTATTATTACCTTTGTATCACTCGCACGCAGCATACAGCCTGGTGGATAATAGGTGTCAGTATGGTTTCAGTGACTGACTTATCGAGTACATGCACAATAGATAGAAAGGTGATCTAATTGACATTTCCTCAGTCTGACATGAAGGGACATAGATGCTACTTCCTCAAGTTAATCAATGGTATTGATAGTTTAATATAGTATTTTCTTTATATTTCCCCCCACTTAAGAATTTAACATTAAGTTCTTAAACACCAAAGGGATATTCTGTTGTCCAGTCCTTGGCAAAGCCAAGAAGCTTCAGAAATTCCTAGTTCTTCTTTTGAAGGGCAGTAAGTGGGCTCCTTAGCCTGTGCTTAGGAAGCCCTGGGGAAGGCTGTGTTTGAGCCGATGGTCAGCCACCACCATTCCTGGCTCTGCTCCAACTTCATTGAGACAAAGGACTGCCATGGCACCCTATTGTCTTAGTACCTATCACCAGGCCCCAGAAATGAAAAACCAGTAGAAATACTTAAAACTAATAACAAAGATGTGCACTTTCTACTACAGCCAGCAGCAGAAAGTAAAAGTGTTAGAATAATTTCTCCTTATAGTTTTCCACTTTCCATAACTTTTACCCTAATCTTTTATTGCCTTAATGACATTCAAGATTCTGCCTTAAAGTGCACAGCTCACACGATACACTTTAAACATTCTGGAAATAAAATAAATGCTAACATTTATGGAATATTGCTGTGGGCCAACCATTGGGACGAGCATTTTAATTTCATCACCCTAAGAAACGGGTATTACTGTTAACCCCGATCTTACATATGAGGCGACTGAGGTTTAGAGAGGTTATGAAACATGTAGCGTCACAGGGTGAAATTCCAGTTCAAGTCATGCAGACATTTGCCCCCCCACTCTCCCAACGTTCTGCTCTCCCAGGCCGCTTTGCAGAAATTCCCATGCAGGGGGGCCAGTGACTCTCCCCAGAGGAAGTTGCTAACGTGGTGGCATGGCTGCTGTTATTCAACTATCACTGGAGCATCTGAGAGGAAGCCAGACACAGGTTCAATTTAAAAACCCCACAATGTACGTAGTACCATTAGCAGAGCCTCCCCAAATAGCTGTCAGGTCTGAGTCCTGAGCTTGCATTATTTCCCTTTTCATCATCCAGGATTGCGTTTGTACTGGTGAATTTAGCACCATAATTATTAGTATAAGAGAAGATAAGTCACTCTATTTACTAAAAGCATACACAAATATTTTAATGTTGGAAGCCAGAGTCTCTTAATGTCTTCTCTTCTACTTTGGTTTAGGAAGGAAAGTACAGTTAGAAATGCATAAAGGAGGGTTACATTTTTATCCTTCTATGTGAGAGATCATTAATTCCTTTTTTAATTTAAGATTTTGATTTACAAGGGTCACTACGTGAGAGTACCTCCAGAAGCTAAGTGTTTTCTGTGTAATAGCTTAAAATTTAAGTTTATATATAAAAGTAATTTATTTCAGAGAGGAAGGGGGCAGGAGAGAGAGAAACATCAGTGGTGAGAGAGAATTATTGATCATCTGCCTCCTGCACACCCGACCCTGGGTATTAAGCCAGCAACCTGGGCATGTGCCCTAACTGGGAATCAAACTGTGACCTCCTGGTTCATAGGTTGACTCTCAGCCACTGAGCCATGCCGGCCGGGCCTGACAACAGGATTATAATAAAGACTCTAGTGGACTCCTCAGGGTTCTCTCACATGTATGGACTGAAGATGAGTAGTGAACACTTCACACCTCAGGGAGGAAGGAGATGGTGTCAGGATGGCTCAGTAGGTGCTCTCGGTCGTCAGGCTCTTGGCAGCTTGCCCATCAGTTTCTTCTCACCCCGGTTCTCCTTGATGTGGTTCTTGGCTTTAATCCAGCACATTGATTTCTCATCCTCATACATAATAATAATTTGTGTGTTTCTACATCCTATATCCTCATCTTCTCCAGGAAGTCTTCTTTGATTAATCCCACCCACCTGATAATCACTCCCCCGAAAATTAATGGAAGCAAGATTCTCAGGTATTTGACAGCAGGTAGGGATTGTTCAGCTCCTCAGGGACACCAAAGTCCCGTACCTTCAAGTGCCTGGTTTAGGACACTGCACAAAGTGGGGACCAGGAAATACAGACAGACTGACTAAATAAACAGAGGTAGGGGCCTCTATCAGAATGAAGCCTTATGTAATTTGCATAAAAATTGCTAAGGTACCAGGAATAATTCGTATTAAAATAATGAAATCCAACAGAAGGAGTTTCTACCACTTATAACCACACCAGATTTACTCCCAAGGGCAGCTAATTCACTGAAAAACCTGACTCAGCAGGTTTAAATGATTCCTTTTGAGCCACTTAACTTCTGAATTCCCTCATTCAGTGGCTTAAACTAGACTTTAATACTGCCTGCACTCAAAACATTTGCATGTAATTGCAGCAGTAGTATGCTTTCCTGTTGCCATCTGAAACATATTCATTATCAGTATCAGGCTTACATTGAGAGTTTGGTTATTTATATCTAAAAAATCAAATTCAACAAAGATAACTGAAGGCATGTAAGTAGATTTTTCCACTTTTTTATTGTAAGAATATGGAGCCTGTAGATACACAAATTCAAATCCTTGGCAAATCTTATTTTCAATGACTGTTTGTCTAGAGATAAATGGATATGAGTAGAGAAAGTTATTTTAGGAATGATAAGTCAACATGAATTTTATTTTTGTAATATATATACACATATATTTTCAATGTGTATGATTCAAGGAAATATTGTGTCTGGCAAGTAATTGCTGTAGCACTTCCTGTGATGAAGAGATTTTGAGCCTTATAAAAAATGTATTCAAAACTGTCTTAAACCTTATTCCACATTAAAAAACATTAAGATCCTGTGGTATGCTTTTAACTAGAAGGTTAAAAAGGAGGTTAGGGATGCCAGTGGGTTATCCATTTTATGAAGACCAACACCAAGCAGTCTTCCTATTACAGTGCCATGCCATTGTGGGCACATGTGGCAAAGTTTAATACCTTTTGTTATTCCAGGATGTATTTAAATTAATTTAAGAACAAAGTGTTTCCCTAGATCCCCTAGTTGTTGTGGTAGTGGTTTTAATCTGAACCAGCAGTGTGCTGGCTGCCTTAGGCAATGTCACAGAAATAAATGTTGATTTCATGCATCCTATGTGCTGTTGATCAAACCACATTCTTGCCTAACGTGTTTGTGAAACAGTAAGTTTCTTTCTTCAAAGTGGAAGGTTGCTGCTTAAGATTGATGTAGTTTAAAGATGGATAGTGACCTTTGAAAAGTACCCATAAATCACAACTGACCCACAAATACAAAGTGAAATGAATAAATGAGACAAATCCTTGCCAGTATCAACCCTAACTTTCACCTTAAATACCCAGGTCATCAAAGAACTGCTCTCTTAGCCTAAATCACTAGGAAACATCATGCCAGTTCTCCTCCTCCCTGAATATGCAGATCTATTGACATGAAGCTACTGCTGCTGTTGAAAAGATCACATGTGTTTAACGAGGGAAAGATGACAGGGTGATCCGGAGCCACACCTGGGAGTCATCTGCAGCCTGGAGAATAATGAAACGTTATCGGGATGGGTGGATGCAACCCTTCAGTATTTACTGAGCTTTGTATTCTTCACTGAGCTGGGTGCAGTGGGGAGGGGAGTCTTCAAAAACACACAAGAACAATCGCTACACACAGGGTTTTCCAGCGCTAGCACAGTAACAGTCTACAAGGTCGCAGACATAATCAACACGAATAAGAGGGTAGTAAAAACAAATCCAGGGTAAAGCTAACGCCACAGACAATCACCAAGCTTAAAATTCATCCCAGGGAGAGGTGAAAGGACTACAGTCTTCAAGGAAGGCTTCCTGCTGGCACTAGGCTTGGAGCTAAGCCTTGCAGATGGGTGGGAATTCCCCAGGTGGAGGGGACGGA
The DNA here is from genome assembly GCF_000147115.1 of Myotis lucifugus. Taxonomy (NCBI): domain Eukaryota; kingdom Metazoa; phylum Chordata; class Mammalia; order Chiroptera; family Vespertilionidae; genus Myotis; species Myotis lucifugus. The sequence continues at coordinate 25,732,139 of NW_005871048.1, forward strand.
TGAGGCCGGGAGTTTCAGGCTGGGAGCTCAGTACAGGGACAGGCTGGAGGTGTGATGTGTACTCTCAGAGTGGTCGCATGTGGCCACTGATAGAAGTCAGCTTGCTGAGCAAGTTCAGAATCAGTCACTTTGCATCAGCCCAGATGCTTCTATTGGATGTGCTACAAAGCAACTTAGTTCATATTTTTTAAGCAGGGAAATGACCTGATTGGCAGTGTTTAGGAGGCGTTGGAGAATCTGGTCAGGAGGCTGGGACCACAGTGGCCAGATAAGGTGAGAGTGATCTGCAAAATAGAAATTAAGAATAAAAAGAGAGGTTGTTCTGCTAAACAGTGTTTAGGGGCTAAAACATTATAAGTTATGTAAAAACGGGAGTTATCCGTAGTTTCTAATGTTAGCCATGAGTTAAATGAGCACAATACTGTTTCAAGTGTGAGTACCTGCAGTTTGCTGAGATGCCACTGGGGGGTGAACGTGCATTATTCCTGGCTTTAGATGAACAGCTCTTTAGGTGAAAGGAGTTTAGCTAATTTTGAGAATTCAATTTCTAATTGAATCAAATTAGATTTTCTATTAGTAAAATATACCTTTATAACCTTTATAATTTATGCATCTAGTTATTAATAGATGAGAAAACTGAACTATTACTCAGTGGTAGTTATTTCAAACATAAGAACCTGTGTACAAATTTAAAGCAATCTATATGGCACTCCTACAGGATTCTCCATTTTATTTTAATTTTTCCTATTCGCTTACTCAGGAAAAATTCTTATTTAGCATTCAGATAGTGGCAAGTATCTTTGGTAATAAATAAAATCAAACTATTTGGGTGCTTGGAGGTTTGGAAATCATGCTCCATTCTAATATCTGAGCTGACTGCTCTGGGTTACAGCCTAGTTCTTCGCTGTTGGCCTAATGTGTTAGCCAAGACCCTATCTGGCGGTGCTTCTACGACTACCAGGGAGCTCAGTGAAAGTGCGTCTTACGTGCCCTGTCTCCCTCGTGATGTTTTGCCTGCCCGTAAGCATCCGGAAGGCAGGGTCCATGCCTGTTGGGCTTAGAACTCTATCCCAGGGCCCAGTCTGATGTGCAGCACAGAGTAGGCCCTCGGTGAGTTAACGAACTCTTCCTTCTAGTCAAAAGCAACAACGCAGTGTTCTTTCTACCTGATCTCTGTCAGTCAGGTACAGCTGCATAGTATTTTTGCCTATCAGGCAATCAGAGCTTACCTCTATTACCTTCTGAAAATGAATCAAAAGAAGTCCATGCAAAGATATTCATGTATCCTTTGTTTTTTTGCAATCTTTTATTTAAAATATTGTCACATACACACTGTGACAATATATTCAGGCTGGGAGCTCAGTACAAGGACAGGCTGGAGGTGTGCTTCATATCCATCACCGAGTCCTGGCTGTGGAGGAAGAGCTAAGAGTTGTTTTAGAAATAGGGGAGGAACTAATGTTTTAATCAAACATCTTACTTAACCTTACGAATAGCCTTTTAAGATGTGGGTCACCCCCCATTTCATTGGTGTGGGGGTGGAATATTGTCGGGGATGCTGTGACCATCCTAAGACCACAGTGATTAGCACCTAGGAGTGCTGATACTGAATATACACAGAGCCCCTCCGTGACCTCCAGAATTGTGTTCTAAGGAAAGAAGATGGAAATCTTCTATCGATCGCATTGCTGTGCCTGAGGACACTGGAGAACTTATTGCATTAGTATGGGTTTTGGATGTTTGCCTAAAGCCACAAACCTTTTGATGTCCACCTTCGAGCCCTGAGAAATTCCTCATTGCTCATATAATTCCCACCAATCAGATAAAGCAGAACTTTTAACAAAAAAATTCTTTGCCCTATCTTGCTCTTTGACTCCAATTGGATTTAAAAAAATTCAAATACTAATTTCACAAAATGATTTTCTAGTGTGTTCCAAATAATTTTTAACACTCTCTAAAGCAGTGAGTTTACTTAAATAATAAAGTAGATGAGAATGATCAAATTTGTTATATTTGGACTAGATAAAATCATTCTACAAACAATTATGCACAATTCAATTTATTTAACCATTATAGGTTTAAAATGTCAATATGTAAAAAAATATTTATAGACCATACTTGGATGATTTGACTAATTTTTTTAAGCAGCTAAAATGCTGGTTATATTTCTTAATCAAGCTAATAGAGGGCTACGAAGAGATATACAAACCTTTAGATGGATGAACATTTCATACTGGCAGAAAAAGTCACAGCAATCAGCAGTGTTAAAGAAACATTGCCTGTCATGAACCCTTTCTATAAGGTGATAATACTGCCTTTTAATACTTTTTAAACTGTTTCTTAACTGCAATCACTGGGAACAATTTTCTCCCCGTGTGGATGGAACGTACAGGACATTATCCACCAGGTGGCTCTGCCATAAAGTGACCTTACCTTGCTACCTTGCATCAATGACTTTACATTTTTAATTGATATTGCCCGCTGCCTCTACTAAGTTAATAGGAATAACTAAATGCTAATTTACTTGAGAAGTATTTAAATGATTCTCAGAAATAGAAAAAACAAGCCAGAAATTACAAGGAAAATTTTGGCCTTTAGATTAATACATTGAATAATAAAAATTCTTTTTTTAAAAAAAATGTCAATTTATAACATCTTTTTTGTTCCCCCCAGCTAGGGTCTTTCTGGAGAATGAACTTCTATTTGTATTTCTACAAGTAACAGTTTGGCTTAGATGAAATATCTAATTCATAATACTGGTAGATGTGCCAAAAAGTCACACAAACCAGAAGGTTAAAAATAATTTCTATCAACTCTGCACAGTGTGTTTGAGGATGAGCAGATTGTTGTAACTTTCCTGCTTACAACCAAGGCACATTTGTCAACAGAGGCATTTAAATGTTTGTGTTTATCTGATAGCACAGAAACAGAAAAGATCAGGTAGGAGGAAAAGTCAACATTTATTGTAACCTATCTCCCAACACTCAATAATAGTCACATAGTAACATTTTTGAGAATTTACTAAATACCACCCAGTAGGGGAAACACTTTATAAATTAAGGATTAATTTACCTTATTCGACTCAGAACAATCTTAAATGCCTCGAACTATGTAATGGTTTATTAAGCTCTACAAGAAAACATACCAAAAATAATTTCCTTTGTCCTCCTGGAATGTGCACTCAAAGGAAAGAATTGGAAGTAAGGCCACGCCCTCTTGCAGTGGCACATGTCCCACTTCCTTCCCATTGGAGGCTTTCTTATGTTTCTAAAACGTACTTGATTTTATGTTGGTCAGCATCTCCTGCAATCAGTGTGTGCATGTGTGTGCTTGTCTTTGGCTAGAGTTGCTAACATTAACTGTGGTCCAGAACTCAAAGTGTTGAGGATTTTATTACAGAGGTTCCCAAGTGGTGATGAGTATCTATTTCTAATTCCCTTCTGGACCATTTGGGAGTGGGGGTTAGCGGGGAAGAATGGGTGTCCCAGGATGAGAGGAGTGCAATTTACAGACAGCTGGCAGGGGCACTTGTGAGATGCCCGATGAGCTCCACCCTCAAGGTATGGCTTGGACACTTGTCTCTGGGTCATCACCTGTGAGCAGGGCTTTCTCTGTCCCCAATTCTTTCCAGCTTCCATTGAAACAGTTCCTCTTATTTGATGCTGGGATCTCCAGCACAAACAGGACTGGGGTAAAAGGTCCACTCAGAATACAGACTTGAGGCATGGTTATTTAAAGAGCCAGGACTAGGAACACACTTTACTAAAATGAGAGCAGCTTGTGGCGGGACAAATAGTCCTTTAATATGATATGATCAGTCAGATACAAATGGGTCCACAAGTCAACAAAGCTCCTTTTTGGCGGCAACGAATAATTCCGATAGACAGTATTAATGTTCACATACTTTAGAGACTGGTTTTCTGCCACCTCAATGAAACAAACCTAGATTACCTGTGACCTGACCACATTCTAGACCATTTATCCACTTACTTAGCCAAGAACTCTTAGGTCTCCCTAGAAATCAAGAGCCAGGTATAAAAGCAGGACTTAGTGAGAAAGAAACAATGATAGACCCATATATTTTTGTTTGTAGGTGCCCAGTTTTGGCTCAGATGCAGGCTGGATCGCCTCAGTTATTCTGGGACAGGTCTGCAAAGGTTGAAAAGAAGGGCCCTTTTTCTCCTTATGGGAACAAATCATGGCTATCGAACACAACAGCGGCTTAGACATTTTAACTGCAAGGGACGTGACATACTTTTAAGCTTTATAAAAGGGGGTTAAATAAAAAACTGGCTAGGCAAGATGGATAAAATTATTTTATTAAGGCAGTGAGAGACTGAAATGCAAAATCAATAGCAAGTAGGACACTGCAGAGCTCGTATGAATCCCCCCCACCCCCATAGGGCCCAGGGACAAACCCGAGGACAGTGTATTTGCCAATGAGAAGACACTTTCTGCTGCTATCTCCACCCACCCACCGCTGCTCCTTCTCACTCTCAGCTGATGCGTTCACCTCCTGCATCACTGAGAAAACAGAAGCAAATAGGAACTCCCACACCTTCACGTCTTTCTTCTGCCAAATCCAAGACCAACTTCATGCACCCATTCTCTTACCTTCCCTCCGGTCACAGGGGAGGAGGGATCCCTGCTTCTCTCCACTTGGGCTCTGTCCCACCCCTTCCCAAACACATTGTTCCTGCTGCTAGTGCCCCTTTCCTGCAGCATCCCTCTCTCCCCTAAACGACATCGTTCCAAGAGCAAGTGAGTGCACCCTAGTGTAGCCCTTCGCAAACATGGGCATGCATGTGAATCACCCAGGGATCTTGTTACATACAGACCACAATTGGAAGTCAGGCTGTATTTCCCATCTTTAAAATAAGTCCCCTCTTTTGACCCAGTCGTTTGCTCTGTAACACCCTCCCCGTTCCTTAGCAATACTGAGAGAGGTGTCTGCAGTGTGTCCGCTTTCATTCACTCTCTGCTCAGTCTAGCCACAGCTCTGTCCCCACCACTGAACTGAAACTTGTCAATACACTCCGTTTGTCAAATCCACTGGCACCTCTTGACCTGACAGCGGAGTTTCAGAGATGTTATCCCTTCCTCCTTCTGGAAATACTTTTTTTTTTTTTTTTACTTCTATGAAGCCTCTTCCTAATTCTTCTACTTCAGTCATTTTCATTCTCCCTTCCTGGCTCCCCCTCATCTGGTCAACAGCTTTGTGAGTCTGTTCTGGGCCCCTCTCTGTCTGTATTCTTTCCCTGCATGACTCCTCCTATTAGTGTGATCTGAAGGACCTTCGACATGCCAAGGACTTTCACATCTGCATCTCCAGCCCTGACTCCTACATCCATCCACCTCTTGATATCACTTCCTGCATACCCACCAGGCCCAGTCGCAGCTCTTCCTCCACTCTTTTCTAGCTCAATAAAACCAGCTTCATTTACCCAGTTGCTCAAGCCCAAAACGTAGGCAGTTCCTTAATTTCTCTTTTTCTCTCCTCCCAGGTACAATCTATGAACATGTCTATGGTGACTTTACTTCCATAACATTCAGTATGTCCACCCTGGTCTCAGCTATCATGCCCTCGTGGACTACAAGTCATTTCCTATCTTGTTTTCCCTCTGCGATACATTTTGCCTAAAGGGCTTTTAAAAATGTAAATTAGATCATGTGATTCCTCTGGTTGAAACACTGATGGCTTCCCATCACACTGGTGACAGAATCCCCGCTCCTGACATCTTCCTGGGCCACTCCCCCCTTCGCCTGGCCACCTGTCCTAGGCACCCTTTATTTCCTCAACAAGTTAAGCTGGTTTCTCCCGCGGAGCATTTGCATCACCTACACTGGTTCCCTGGGCTGCTCCCGGTTGCCTCCTGGTCATTCAGAGCTTGTTCTGGTTATTGCCTTTTGCTTCCAGGTTGATCCCTCGCCCTTTCTCCTGAAAACCACATTTCCCAGCTCCCTTGACAATGGCTTTTGGGGGAAAGAAGGGAAAAAATGACCATTTCTTTCTCCCTCTCTCTCTTTCCTCTTTGCCCTCCCCTGGCCCCACCTACCTCCCCACCTCTGAGTCAGGGGGCATTTTCTAGGAGTGACTAGGTGCTGGGTCCCCTCGGTGTGTAGCTCCCCACCAGAGTGAGACAGCCTCTCCTCCATGATCACAAATACTGCTTAGCAGCCCTGTCCATGGCTCCAGCTTCTGCCAGTGGGTTTGTGTATCTAGCATCTGCGCCCCAGAAACATCCCCTTCGTCTGGTAGTGGCTTCCTACATTCCTAACATCTGTCCTAACATCCATTCCATTCTCAGTTCTCCCATCACCAGCGTAGCTGCTTCACTATGTTAAATTCATTTGTGCGAAATACTTAGAGCAGTTTCTATTTCTTTGGTTGAAACAGCTCCCAACTACACAGTTCACTCAGGGCAGCCCTCCGTCCACCGGCTTGCTCTCCAGCACATGCACCTACTGTGAGTCTCTTCATTGCACCTTCACTTCCTGCTGTTTTTCTTCTTGATTTCTCTTTGTTTGGTGCTGTCTTATTTATCACTGTATCCCCAGAGCCTAGAAGGGTGTCTGATATGTAGTTGGCATTCAATAAATATTTATTGAATAAGTGAATAAGAAGAATAGACTTAGATTTAGCTCCACAGGATACAGCTCAAATGGGGAGATGATGCGAATGGAATGAATGATAATCAGGATTCTAAATACAAACTCCCGGAAAAAGAAAGGAAAATAAGAAACATTAGGGGAACAAAAAAAGTTACCCTTTGAGAAGAAAGACAATTAATGGGGAGATGGAAACATTTATTTAATATCTATTAATGTGCCAGCTGCTTTATATGCATGGCTTCATTCTGTTCCCACATCAACACTATCAGGTAGAGATGATCATCTTACTGATGGGGATACTGAGTAGCTAAGAGGTTAAGTAACTTATACAAAATCACACAGCTGTAAATGTACAATGGGCTTCAAGCCCACAACATCCATCTGCCTGATTAGTACCAGGCCAGGCAAGTACATCACAGCCTCAATCCATGTCCATCCTTTTATTTTATAAATGCAGAAATTTAAATGCCGAAGTATAAACTATTTCTGAAGCACGTATTGTATCCTATTAAACTGATGGCCATCCCCAGTGAAATAATTTGAGATTTTTTTTTCAAGTTGCTTCCCAAGGTTTTCTTGCCCTTTCCCACTGCCTTCCTCCCCTCCCCAAATACACAGAAAGACAGACCATAATCCATATAACAAAGTAAAGAACAATGTTGCTGTGAGCTGGATAAAGTGGGCCTTTGGTGCTTTCTTCCAGGTTGACCTCAGAGGCCTGTTTTAGTGTTATTTAGTCTGCAGTAAGGAGGGTGTAGGGGACAGGCCCGCCCCATGTATCAGCAGCATCCCATAGAGCAAGAAGTTGTTCAAGTATGTGCTCCATATGGCATCAATAGAGAAAGATGGCACAGTTCCCTCCAAATTCGCCAGGCCCTTTATTTGTACCAGCATCATCTCTGTTTTGTCCGCTTTCATTGATGAGCCCTATTGTCTTCTTAAGGAAGACAACTGAGTTCTCAATCATGTCTTTGATTTTTCTAAACTGTGCCAAGGCCTGAAAACGGTAAGGTATGTTATATTATGCAGTTTATAAGGTCAATGAAGGGGAAAAGCCCCTAACAGTAGAGCAAATCATTTTTTCCTCATGCTGGCTTTCCTCGTTTGGTTGTTCAAGTCAGGCCATTAACATGGCTTTGCCCTGATCTGTTCTTAAGAGTTTTCTCTATCCCCAAACATCTTGCTCTCAGAACACCGAAAACTTACAGCAAACAAACAAATCATGGAAATTAAATAGCAATAAAACTGTTGTTGGCTTCATATAAAAAATATTATCCAGTATTTAAATGGCGATTATTTCCAGAAACTTGGCAACTGTAACCATACAAATGATGAAATTGATTCCAGTCACAGTCCATATTTGTTTGGAAAGGAAATACCAGTAGTGTTTGAAAAATGGATTATTAAAGACCTTGGTTTTCTGAAGGTGGCTCATATGTTCTATTTGCTAACACAGCATCTTGTTGGGGGAAAAAGAAATAATAAGTGCAGCTTTTCCCTACCCCAGATTATTTTCACTACAGATCTTTAGAGCAGGAAATAAAAAACAGCTAATGGTTCATGGGGCATGTGGAATTAGTTTAAGCAAAGCTGAGCCCTGATCCTGCTGACCGCCTCCTCTTTCCTGTGCTGTTTTGTCTATGCCGGCCTTAGAATATGTCAACAAATCTCTTTTAAGCTCAGATGGGAAGAAAGGATGGTGATTCTCTCTCTTTCTGTAAGGGAGTAATTTGCAACAGATGTGCTTTTTTAGAAAGGTACAAGTTTGTCTTGTAAAATATTTGTAAAGAAAAATAGCCTCCGGATTTCACGAAGTAATCCTAACTTGGTTTTGGAGATGTCACAAAGAGCATTGTTTTTATAATACTAATATGATTCTTTTCTCACACAATTTGATTATAGCTCAAGATTAGTTTTTGGGAAGAGCCAAGTTTAAATATCTAAAACAATATAGTGAGGAAATACCATATGTGACTTGATGGCTTTTTGACAGTGACCTGAAAGGAGCCCCATTTCAGTCATGAGATGTTGGTGAAAGTCCCAGAAACTCTTTTTAACTGGTAACAAGATCTTAACTTCTCCAAACCTCAGTATCCTTATCTATACAGTGGGGGAGCCACCTGCCCCTGCAATCCAAGTGGTAAGATAAATGAAAAATGCTTTATAAACCATAAAAAGTCCTATACAAAGGTAAATGAAGAAATGATTGTTTTAACAAATCTATTCAAGAAAAAAACCTTTGAAGTTTCCACACTTTGTGTGTATATCCTTTTGTACATATAATAAAACTAGAGGCTTGGTGCACGAAATTCATGCACAGGTGCGGTACTAGGCCTGGTCGGCAATCGAAGCGTGAGAGTCTGGCGTGGAAGGGCAGGTCCCAGCTGACCGCTGGGCCCTGGGCAGCACCTGGGCACCCCCCCCCCCACATGCCCCCTTCTGCTTGAGTCATGGCGTCTGAGTCCCCACGCGGAGATGCAGTGAGCGCGGCCAATGCCATGGGCCAGGGCACAGCTTGGACCTCTGGGCCACCCAGAGGTGCCACACGGAAGCTGGGCGGGCATTGCACTCCCTCCCAGCCGGCCTCGCAGACTGGCTCCTGCGCAAACCCACAGGGAGCCTGATTGGTCCCGGCAGCTGCAGCCCAGCTCTCCCGGAAGAGGCCGCGCAGGTGTGGGGTGGGCTCCTTGTGGGCGCCCAGCACCTGAGTACAGGGGCTTCCCCGGCGCGCAAGCCCTGGCACCCCAGGGGAGGGTAGCAGGGGGAGTGAGAGCGAGCTCGGCGGACACCCCACATTCTCAGTGCACCTCTGGCCCCAATCACCCATACCCCCAGGTAGCCAGTAAGAGGTTGGGTGATCAGGGCCTGCTGGCCACCATCTGTGGGGCGACCGGGCCCCTGCTTGCACTCACCTTGGCCTGGCACTGCCCACTCACCTGCTTCACCATCCCACTGCAGTCCCACTCTCGTTGGACCTCCACTGCTGCCCGCTGCCAGCACCATGTTGCCAATGCCTGCCATGTTCCGTGCCGCCTCCTGGTGGTCAGCGTGTGGTGTGTCATAGTGAGCGGTCAAACTCCCGGTTGAGGGGGCAATTTGCATATTAGGCTTTTATTATATAGGATGAATATTTTTTAAAATTAAAATCTGCACTAGTAAGTAGATTAGCAACAAAGCTTATGCTGTTTGAAATGAAATAAGTTCTGGCCCTGATTCAGCCATAAGGCTTGTTGAAGGACAAATCACTGGTTCTAATGGGAAGTTTTACCTGCATAGGCACATTTCAAAACCCTATGATAAAAAGGTGTGTGCCTTATATGAATGAATATGACTAGCATTGGCCTAAGAAGAATACGTAACTTTCAGCAGGGAATACTATAAACTGAGAAACTTTCTGCTCAATTTTCTTTCCTCCCCCAAATATTTATTGTTAAGAGTATTACAAATATCCCTCTTCCCCTTCCCATTACCCACTCCTCCTGGTTCCTGCCTGCCCCAGGTCTTCACTACCCTATTGTCTGTGTTCATAGGTAATGCATATAAGATCTTTGGTTAATCTCTTCCCTTCCCACTATCTCCCCTTCCCTCTAAGATTTGTCAGTCTGTTCCATGTTTCCATGCCTCTGGTTCTGTTTATCAGTTTATTTTGTTCATTAGATGCCTTGTTCATTTATTTTGATTTTTTAGATTCAATTATTGATAGATATGTATTTATTGCCATTTTATTGTTCATATATTTTATCTCTTTTTTTTTCTTCTTCTTCTCCTCCTCCTCCTTCTTCTTAAAGAATAATCTTCAACATTTCATGTAATACTGGTTTGGTATTCATGAACTCCTTTAGCTTTTTCTTGTCTGTGAAGCTCTTTATCTGACCTTCAATTCTACATGATAGTTTTGCTGGGTAATGTAATCTTGGTTGTAGGTCCTTGCTATTCATCACTTTGAATATACCTTGCCACTCCCTTCTGGCTTACAAAGTTTCTGTTGAAAAACCAGCTAACAGTTGTATGGGTGCTCCCTTGTAGGTAACTAACTGCTTTTCCCTTGTTGCTTTTAAGATTCTCTCTTTGTCTTTGACCCTTGGCATTTTAATTATGATGTGTCTTGGTGTGGGTCTCTCTGGATTACTCTTGTTTGGGACTCTCTGTGCTTCCTGGGTTTGTAAGTATATTTCTTTCACCAGGTAGGGGAAGTTTTCTGTTATTATTTCTTCAAATAATGAAGGTTTTCAATATCTTGCTTGCTCTCTTCTTCTGGCACCCCCAACATGCAAATATTGGTATGCTTGAAGTTATCCCAGAGGCTCCTTACAATATCTTCATATTTTTGGATTCTTTTTGCTCTTATTGGGTGTTTTTTTCCTTCCTCATATCCCAAATCATTGATTTGATTCTCAGAATCCTCTACTCTACTGTTGAATCCAAGTCTCGGTGTACTTTCTTCTTTACTTCTGTAGTTGTAGGACATACATTCAGCCAGATTTCAGGCAGTTCTGGATGATGGTTGTTCTGTATTTTAGTTGTAATTTTGATGTGAATATGGGAGGTGGTGAGTACTGGCATTTATCTACGCTGCCATCTTGGTCTCTCTGCTCAATTTTTAAATGCCATGTCTCAGGTGAGAACAGATATGGCTGAAGGCACCAAAGAAGAGGGAGCATAGACCGCAGTAGAAGTTTGAGCTGAAATATTAGGCAACTGTTTCCTCATGTGGGGAATGAAAATAATACCTATTATTGTAAGGATCATGTGACTGTTGGATCATGTAAAATGGCATGTATATGATAATCCATGATCCTATTAGATGACAAAGAAGTTATACAAACATAAACTAATATTTCTGAGTATATCACAAATAAGAAGGGAGAAGATCCTGTCATCTTTATTAAGATTTAATAAGGTTTAGCATTCAAAAGTTTTATAGTATTTCCTTTTTCACTCTTTGAATTGTTAATAACGTGTATTGAGTACTTCCTATGTTCCAGACATTTGTGGTAAATGCTATAAATGGGTTAAATTCATTTAATTTTATAACCATTACAAACATAAGTGCCATTATTACCCCCATTTTACAGTTGTAAGTAAATTGCTCAAAAAATCACATAGCTAAGAAAATAATGGAGGTGGGACTTGAACCATGCTTAGCAATAGAGCCAGTTAGTCAGAAACCTAGTCATTTTCTAAATAAGCTGGTAGTCATCTAGAATAGAGCACTCACAGCCTTCTCTAAACTCTCAACTGCCCTCTCAGCTCTGCATTTGAACTCTAACCATATTAAGACTCCTTTGTCACTCACTTATTTTCCTCTCTGGTTACTTGGGAACAGCAGCCTCACAGCTTGTTGTGGCTTCTATCAAGGTTAGTCTAGAGCCAGGCTGCTCAGCCCTTTCAGTTGGGAGTCCTTGTAAAAGCAGAGCGTCTCATGGGACCAAACCTGACATGGGATAATCTATAAAGCCACTCACTGGAAAGTGCGCTTCCTGCCTGCTGGCAAGGAGATTAAGTCAAAGGTTTTGATATTGATAGATAGTCCTAATCTTTTAAGAGCTTTCAAGTACTAACAGGACAGTTAAAAGAACTTTTCTTAAATCATTAGGAAGAGGGAGATTTGCCAGTCCCTTAGGACCTACAAGATGAGGGGCTTCAGTAGCAAGAAATTGAACTTCAGGGAACCCTCTCCCTGACCACAGGTACATCCCTGGATGCTATCTGTAAGGTTTATTTACATTTGCATTAAATGAAAATGAAATGTTTTATGGACAGCCTTTTACAAATAATAATTATTTTGGCTTAATTAGAAGGTAACAAGATTAGTTAACAAGTTTTGTTTTTGCCTTGGGTTTGTCATTTTTGTTTCTGATCCAAGATGTTTTCCTTCCCTTCCTCCCACTCACCCCCAAGCCCTCGGTCTCCTCATCCCCCTTCAGTCTCCGGAAGTGTCTTTTCTGCAAGTCTTTTCCTCCCTTCTCCTTTCTCTTTGCCTCAGTCTCTGCCACTCCTTTCTCTTTCCTTCCCTTCTATCTTCTTGCTCTTTTCTCCCTTTCTTTTCCCTTCCTTCTTTCCTTCTGGGCTTTCAGCATAACCCTGACAAGTGCCAGCTGCCATTTCAAAAGTGCCTATTGTTTACACTGTCCAGCCTAGAGGACCCTTTTTATCTTAAGTTACTCTTTATCACAAGACACTTTTTTATAGGCCCACAGTAACAATATTATAGGAAAAACAGATTGTTTTAAAGTGTTAGATTTTACATAAGAAAATTCTTAATGAAAAAATAAATTCCTGAAGAAATGTGATCCCCCACCCCCTCTGTCAAGAACAGAATTATCGAGTCATGTTCCTCATGGCTTATTTCATGAACTATTGAACAATCTATCACATTTGTTAAACACATGTCCTCTCATCACTGGCCCCATGCTTGTAGCTTCTGCGTGGAATAAATATGGCTGGTGCCAAATAAGGTTGTTTTTGTTACTTCTGGACTTCAGTTCTGCTGCATTAAATGACAATCTCGTCATTTCAGAAAGGAATAGAGTAGGGTTGTGGCTTGTAAGGACACCTTTAATGTTATATGCAAAATGTATGACATTAAACTAACAGGCCAAGGCACAACTAAATGTGATTAAAAATTGCACTGTGTAAAGTGAGTTCTGAAAAGCATAGGGCTACCTTGCACAGAGGAAACAAAAAATTAAGACCAGGTAAATGCTCATTCTGCACAAAATATGTTTAGAGTCAGCAGAAGGGGGAAAAAGATTTAATGTAACAAAGCATCTACCATCGTTTTCTGAAATGGAATCTGCCAAGTTAACATTATGTCATCCGGGGCAACACTGAACAGGTGTGAAAGGTGTCATATACTAGGTATTTGGGAATTCAAATATTTCAAAATTTTTTTTAATATATGCATAAATAAAAATAATCTGAATTCCTTTAATAAGAAATTTTAGCCATACCTTTAATACTACTACTGATACAATACTTATAATTATAGACAGTGTATTTGTACCCAGCATTGTACCGAGAGCTCTACACCTCTTATTTTAGTCGTCTTTAAAACCCTGAAATGCAGATGTTTTTGAGAACTGTTTTATATTTTAAGAGAAAAAAAATAGTTTTAAATGGTGTCCATCTGTCCTCTTAACCTAAAATATATCTCAGAATCCTTTAATGTCTCAATGGAGGGTTCCTATTTTTAAGGTTAATATGAGGAAAAGAGCCAAGGCACCAAGTCACCTGTGTGGGACTCGATAAAGTAGTAAGAACTGAGTAAGACACTGAGATAAGGTTCAGTAGGTCAAGGTTCTCTGTGAGTTGCTAAGCTTCTGTGAGAATTTCAGTATTCTGGATTTCAGGCTGAAACATAATTTTCTGTATCTGAAAAAAAAAAAAGGAATAATGGCACAGAGAAAACATTTCATCACTTTGTGTGCCTTTATTCAATTTATAGCTCTTATCAAATATATTTTCCATGGGTTAGAAGTATAGATCTGAGAGGAAGTTTGTTTTGCAGGACATTTTCCTGAATGAACTAAGAAAGTTGTGCACCAAAACTATCTTTAGCATAAAAAATAAATCACATCAAACAAACATATTCCAAACACAACTGTACACTTTCTGCTGTGTGAGGCTATATTTGCTCACAGAAGAGCTATAGTCAATAATAAACTATAACAGTTTCTCATAGCAAGTATCAATCTTGTCACTTACCTTTTGCCAGAAGCTACCTAGCAAGTAGACTTTAAAGGAAAAGCAAAATTATGAACAAGATTAGCTCTTTGGGGTGGCAAGTCTGAATGCCTCTGCTAGGAAATAAGTAAGGTGAACAGATGCCCTGGTTTGCTGGGACAGTTCCATGTTATGCTAGTTCTGATGTTAAGATTTAACAATTGTCCCTGTCCTCCCCCCTCCCCCTGCCAAACCTTGCACTCTTAAGACAATCTCACCCTAGAAAGTGAAATAACAATTTTATAACATTAATATTTCAAGCAAACTTTCTGTATACCTGCTGTGACTGATAGAGCACAGGTGTTCAACAGATTCATTTTCTATAATGTCAACAGGGCTGACAATGACCACTTTGGCAGGCCCTACGTAGCATTAATTACCATTGTAGGATGCATGAGGAGCCCACACCCTCAATACATATCTCAACACCTATATTGTTGGCTTCTTGTTCCCATTTGGAACAGAATCAGTGAATGGAGGCACTTGTCATTTGGTTTGAAATCAATTAACAGGATTCTCCAAATATGTAAAACTCTCCTATAGATCCTTTAGCTCTTTAGATTTTCCTAAATATCGCAAAGCCAGGAAGAAGATACTTCTTTGGAAAAATATAGTAACTATCTGTTGTGATATGTGATAGTAAAGTAGGTGACTATTAAAGAATCATTGTATTTCATGTTGCAGTTATTGATGTTTTATAGACTATTTAAATATAATAAGATTTTAAAAATTATATAGAATCATTAGAAAAGTTGTACAATATAAATCTCACATGTTCTCAGATTTATAGTTATAGCTCTTTTTTATGGGTAATTTTTTTTTACATCTTCAAAAAGAAACCTTAATAATGCTTTTTTTTTTTTTATAAACCAGTGAGACTACCAGGCCTCTGGATGATTAACTACCCTATGATATTTCTTTCATCCAAGCTGGTTTATAAAGGAAAGCAAAAACGACAATAAAAGAAATGTACCAATTTATTCTATACTAATAAAGTATTGAACATTAGTGAAAAAAGTATGAAATATTGGAATGCAACACAGAGCAATTCTATTACCCGTTGCAGTTTTGGGTCATATACCGTATATAAAGAGTAATTACTTCATTGGTTGGAGACCACAGTGGAGGAATACAGAATTTGATGGAAGATTTTAAAATAAAAATTTTATCCCAAAGCATTTGCTTTTCAAAACTCTGCCAACAATACAACGATCTTATTTTGGGTTTGGGGGGCAGGGGTGAAGATCTAGGGATCTAGGGAGTGGGGTGAAAGTGCAGAAGAAACAAGAATGAACAGATTTTAAAAACTCTTTAGCCAATAATTATACATCAGCACTTTAGATTTTAAAGTGTATATGAAATATAATCTTTGAGATGCCTTAAATAACACATCTTATTCATAAGGATTTTTGTTTTCCTTAAATATTCTCTTTAAACAATATTTTGCAATTTCATATTAGTCTATCAGTTGTATGTATCATGTTAGTGATTTTTACTTTGTTATTATAAACAAAACTGCAGTATTTTTTCAGGTGTTAATTGAATATAGTGGAAATCCCATTCCTTGATGTCATATTTGTTGCTAATTTTTCCCCCCACTTAGCCTTTTAAATTTATGACTTTTGGCATAATGTTTTTAATTTTATGAAACTTTTGCTGTCCGTTATTTTCCTTGGTGATTTCCTTTACCGCTTATATGCTTAGAGAGTTCTTTCTCATCCCTAGGTCAGTAAATAATTTACCTATAGTTTCTTCTGTTTTTATAAGTCACTTAGTGTTTCACTTTTTAATTAATCTAGAATACATTGGGCTATCTATTTTAGATAGATGCTAAGGTAGATTTTGGGCTATCTCAAATAGATTTGAGGCTCTATTAAGGTAGGAATCAACATAATTTTCCCCAAATAGTTAACACAATTACCAATAACATAATACTTCATTCTTTATGATGGATTTGTTGTGCTTTAATCATACACCAATCTCTCCTTCAGTGCTCATCTTTCATACTTTAAATACTTAAAGATATAGCACAATAAATGCCTTCTCATTATTTCTCTTTTTCAAAATTTCTTGGTTATCCTCATTTATTCTTCTAAACAGATTTTGAGTACACTATTTCACTCCACTCCAGACACATTGGGATTTGCTTAAAATTGCATTAAACCTGTACGTTCAACTGAAAAAAATAATACATCCTTTTAATATTCAGTGTCTCGATGCAGAAACACAGTACTTCTATTTTTCTTTATATAGATTCTGCACATGTCTTGTTAAGGTTATGCCTAAATATTTTATATACTAGAGGCCCGGTGCACAAAAATTTGTGCATGGGGGGGGGCCCTCAGCCCGGCCTGTGACCTCTCACAGTCTGGGACCCCTCAGGGGATGTCCACCTGCTGGCTTAGGCCTGTTCCCTGGGGGATTGGGCCTAAACTGGTAGTCAGACATCCCTCCAGCAGCCCAGGAGCCCTCGGGGGATGTCCACTTGCCAGCGGGGAGCAGGCCTAAGCTGCAGTCGGACATCCTTAGCGCTGCTGAGGAGGCAGGAGAGGCTCCCGCCACCACCGCTGTGCTGGCAGCCATCAGCCTGGCTTGTGGCTGAGCAGAGCTCCCCCTGTGGGAGCACACTGACCACCAGGAGGCAGCTCCTGCATTGAGCATCTGCCCCCTGGTGGTCAGTGTGTGTCAGTGACCAGTCATTCTGCTGTTAGGGTCAATTTGCATATTACCCTTTTATTATATAGGAGATTTTACTGCTATTATGAAGGAAATATTTTTCAAGTCATAATTTCAAATAGGTAAGACATTTTTCTCAATGAGCTTTCGCTGTATAACCAACATGCTTCAATTTCAGCTTGATTTATTCTGTATGTAGAAAAGTATTTATAAGAGTACTTTACTTCATAGACATAAATGAACTCCGTACTTGAGAGAGGACACTGAAGGCCATGAAGATGATTACAGCAGATTAACTTTGTAATTATGAAAGGAACTAAAAGGAGCCACTGGTTATCCATTTTATTCTAAAGTGTAAAATTGCGTAGGTGCAATTACACATTTATTTTTATTACTGAGGAGGGAAAAAAGACAAGAATTTGATTCACCCATGTCTGTAATGACAAGTAAAAGACGAATTGAAGATAGTGGGGACTCTGAGAGGACCTAATTTTTCCTTATACTTTGAGCCTAATGCACCTCATCTACCTCATTGTCTGACAGTCCATTGTGGCATAAGCAAGATGAATAATGTAGGCAATATCTCCCATGGGAATTAAATTAAAAACAAAGGCTCTAAGTAACCAGTATCTAAAGATCATGTTATAAAACTGGTCCCCATGTCCTCAGTCCCACTGGACCCTGTTGTCCCTGGAGGCTGCATACACACCTGTCATTCACTTGCCCTTGGCTTTGAAGGTGGCAGGATGCCAGCCTCAGCCAAGTGTTCACAGTGCAAAGTGCTTCAGAGACTCCTCTGAAATGAAAGTCAGTATGTAAATGTGCAACATGACGACATTATTATTCTAGCTTCCTGGCGGCTTTCAGCAAGCACTGCCTGCCACATGAGGTCTCAAGTGTTCTGGCACAGTGTGCAAGCGTTCGAAAGAAGTTAAAGGAATGAAATTGGAGCTACATTTTCAGAGCTATTCAAGCTGGCATGGAGGAATGGAGTCATGGAATCAGGGTTGGATGGTCTCCACCAAACAGCCCAGGCGAGTGCCTGTGATGCCAGGCTACTAAGCAGAATTTTCAATCGTGAAAGGCCACCAGTATTTCTTCCTCTGGGTCTAAAATTACAAAATGTACACACCTCCCCCAGGCTCACACCATTCTCTGGGTGCTTTCTGCTCAATCCCCATCCACCCGTTCCCTGGAACACACCAGTTTGCTTAAATCCAGCGTAAGTTTTAAAATGAAGAACTAAGTACAAAGAGGAGAAAAAAGTTTAGTTAGAACCCTAATATAGCCATAAGCTACTGTATGACATCTGTGGCTATTATTTTTCAGAGGGGGCCAGGCTTATTGTATATCTCATCTGTCTTCGGTACTATCCTAGAAAGTGTCCACTTAGTGGATTTTAATTGACCTTGTCATTTAACCAATCAGAAAGGATATATGCACCCCTATGTTCATAGCAGCATAATTTACAATAGCTAAGATTTGAAAACAGCCTAAGTGCCCATCAGAAGATGAGTGGATTAAAAAACGGTGGTACATCTACACAATGGAATACTATGCTTCAGTAAAAAAGAAGGAATTCTTACCATTTGCAACAGCATGGATGGAACTGGAGAGCATTTTGCTAAGCAAAATAAGCCAGTCAGAGAAAAATAAATATCACATGATTTCACTCATTTGTAAAATATAATGAACAACATAAACTGATGAACAAAAACAGTTCCAGAGACAGAGAAGCATCGATCAAACCTCAGAGGGAAGGCAGGGGAGGGAGGGGGGAAGGGGGAGAGATCAACTAAAGGACTTGTATGCATGCATATAAGCCTAACCAATGGACACAGACACTGAGGGGGTGGGTGAGGGCATGAGTGTGTGTGGGGGGGATATATTTATTATTTCAAAGAAGGGGAGGGAGAGAGAGAATCATCAATGATGAGAGAGAATTATTGGTTGGCTGCCTCCTGGACTTCCCACAGTGGGGATCGAGCCTGCACCTGGGTATGTGCCCTGACTGGGAATCAACCATGACCTCCTGGTTCAAAGGTCGAAGCTCATCCACTAAGCCACACTGACTGGGCAACCTTATCATTTTTGTTTGCAGTTTTCATTCCTGACAGGTCCTCTAATTTGTACCCAGCAGTCTCTGCTGATGAAATATCTGAAGCTAAAACCAAACTCAGGTGTGTGGGTGGTGGGGTCAAAACACAAGGTCTAAGTAGTGAGTCATGGCGGGTCCAGGGTCAGCACAGATCCTGGTTGTGGTCATTCTGAGACATGACCTATCTCTTAAACCTTTATACTTTCTTTCCCCCTGGCTGACATTTTTCTGTTCATCAGGGCACCAGCAACAGAGTCTGAGTGCCCTGCTTTGCAGCTACCTTTTATACTAGCACAGCTCCACAATAGTGGCTACTCTTCCTCCTTCCCCTCCCTTTATATCCTGGATTCTCAAGGGGTCCTTGTATGTAAGAAGACATAGAGTTTAAGTTTAAAAATGTTAAGACAGGGACAATGCAAAGAATTCAAGCACTGAAGAATACCATTACTCATACAGAACCTCTCTTTTTATTATGTTTTAGGACAGTGAAAAGAAGGGGTTTATAAATAAAATCTATGCCATCCAGGAGGTATGCATCAGTGTCCAGAACATCCTAGATGAAGCGGCTTCCTTAGGCGAAAGGATAAAGAAGTAAGTGATGCTGACACGTGGGCCTGGCCTTCTGTGGAGACAGAGTGTCCATTTGTTTCTCAGGGTGAAATGCTAATTCGTTTTGGCAGGGGACACTCCTTCTGGATGATCTATTGCTCAGTTTCATCATTATTTACTTTGTTTCTGTCAGTCTTTGGTTTTATGAAAGTTCTGTCAATTTCCTTCCTGAAATTTAGAACATATTGGTTGGAAAGAAATTATACTTGTAGCTTTGTAGCTTTGGAGAAATAACACCATTCTAAATTTTAGCACAATTTCACAGTGAAAGGCTTTGTTCTTAAACAGAATATCAACTCATGATAAAAAAAAATAAACTAAGCAAAATGAGGATTTTGGGTAAGGAAGACACACATTTTATTGTTGGCTGAGGTATATTTTCAAATTAATCTAAAATTTTTTGAAAGTGATATTATATATAGCACCCTACCAAAATATACTTTTAAATTTGTGTATTTATATAGCTAATATATTATACATGAAATAAACTAATGCTCGGCCATTAGAAATTTTTTAATTCTGTGGATTTTTTAAAATCACCTTTATTTTTTTGAATAAGAAAATATCTAATGTAAAGTTAAGAAACATTCTTAATTTTATATTACTTGTGTTTTACTTGAAATACTTTTTTACTAATCTACTTTTTAAAACAACTGTTTAATTATAAAAACAATAGGTGATTTATAATTGATTATCAGTAAAAATATACTAAGGCCTCATACTACTACTGAACTATATAAAAATTGGCCCACTCAAGAAGGGGTGCTGTATATCCAGTTAAGCCCACATTTTCCTAGTTTCCATATATCCTCTCATTGTTTACTGTTCATAACCCAAAGTGTTCAGATTTGACTCTTTGGGCGTAAGTTGAAGAGGAGTAAGTTATTTAAACTAAAGTTTTGAGTCATTCATTTAGTGCCTTTGAGTCATTCATTTAGTGCCTTTAATGTTTCAAGGGATAATGAGTCTTATTTCATGTATTTTTTTGTTTAATACATTTCCACACATGCATAGATGCTGAGTTTCCACATTCTCATATCACATTAGACAGAACAGCCTCCCTCTCCCAAATGTGCCTCGAAGCAGCGATCAGTCTTAGACTTCTGAAAATTGATTCCCACGTCTTTCTTTTCCCTTCTTCCTCTCAATGTTTTTTTCTCCATCTCTAAGAACGTTCCCCTGTTCTCCACACCCTGTCCATGAAGCACAGGGTGAAGTCCTAAATGGGGGCTTTCCCTACTGAGTGAGTGTTGTCCTTTCTGAGGTACACTGGGTGTTAATACCTGATGACAGCATCTCATTGATACCAGAAAACCCTGGGTCAGCTCTCAGGCCAGGCTAGTGAATGCCTGAGGGAAAATGGTTCTTTATCTCTCTGGATGCTAAGAGACCTCAGAACAGGTGCTGGCTGGAAAACATGAGGGCCAGTTGGAGTATAGGACCAGATCTTGGCTGTGGACCAGCCTTGTGGTACACAGGGTTTTGTAGAACTTCCATAGGTACAGTAGTGATACAGGTATAAGTATAGGCTGAGGTGTAGCCATCTTCTCTGCACAATCTTTTGAATATTAAAAAGAGAAATTCCCCTATAGTCACATGGAATATAATGCATCTATTCAGAAAGCAGCTTCAGAAGCAATCTTTAAGGACAAAGTGAAAAGTCTCTATAATTGCATTTTGTTATTCATTCCAGAACTTTCTTGAATAGGGATCATATTCTAGATTTAGATTCCATAATGCATTGTGGGAAAAGGACAATCTTGTTTCCCCTGACATTAGCTACACTGGTAAGGATTCTTACTCTTCCAAGAGGAGAAAGAAAGAACACAGGGAGCCCTTCAGTGAAGCTGCCCAGAAGACGGGTTTTCTGAGGGAAGAGCCAGTGCCCTTGCATAAGGAACAGTGTGATGGATGGCTCTGAGCTGAGCCCCAGGAGAGCAGGCAGACCCTCAGCCTTCTGTTCTCTCCACAAGCAGCAGAAGCAAGGGAAGCACAGGTGTAAGGGAGGGAAGACATGATTCTTTACCTGGCAAGTTACAAGTTGCTCACTCTAGCCATGGGAATAAAATGACAAAGTCCAAAAAGCCAGACCCTAAAAGTAATTGAAAACAAGACAATCAGATTGATGCAACTTTGGTTCTTTTACTAAAAAAACAATTTTTTTTTATATTAAACATTTGACCTCAGGATACAATAAGCAAGCTATATGCTACAAAACTAAGGAATAACTCTTAAGTTATGCTGAGACACAGTACTGGAAGAAAATCTCTTAATAATCATCCTTTATGAGATCAAAAACTGCCCAGGACAAACCCCATTCCAAGTGAATATAACCCACACTACCAGGAAATTAGAACAAAAACACTAACATTTATCCACATCATGTACAATTTCTTATTCCTTTAAATATCTTTTGAGGCCTAATCCCTTCCTGATAAGAAATGCTAGATTGCTAATGTTAACCTTTCATTCAGTACTTTCAACTGGACGGTCCCATTCCTAAGCTGGCTGGCCATCGTGGCCCTCTGTGTGTTCACAGTTGTGCTGTACTTCATTCCACTGAGATACATTGTCCTTATCTGGGGTAAGTAAAGCCTTTTTTTTTTTTTTTTTTTTACTGTCTTAGCTGCTAAGAACAAACTATTTTTAAGGGATGAATTATACTGTCAGTAGTTCCGCATATTTATGGTCATGAAGCTACTCCATGATGAAAAGAGACAGGTCGGTTAAAAATCACAACAGTATAACGATTTAAGTCTACCTGCAAAATGCATTTTTCTTATCTGGCACCATAGGCTCCATCATACTATAAACAGGTTGCTGTGCAGATTCTTCATATATCAAAGAGTAGCTCGGTCTAGATATCACTCTGATTTATTTTCAGCACTTATACGTAAACAGAGGCATTTCGAGCCATATGGTGCGTTCAGGACAATATGCTTTTGTGCTACGGTGCTCTGTCTTGTGGAAGTGTCTGTAAATATGGTACTATATATGGTCACCTGTAGGATACAGAAAAGGGTCCCTGTCATTGACAGGCTGCTTAGGAACAAGAAACCTGCTTTATGTGTACTAAATAAGAATGCTTCTGCAAAAACCCCCTTTAAAAATAGTTTCGGGTCCTAATTTTTAATGCAGTTATGCCGCATGCCAACAGTTCTCATGTACCAAGTTTCAGCATTCTTGATAGTTTTGAGGTTCCTCCCCCCCACCCCATATCTGACAAAACTCTTGGTTTGGAAAATTCAATTCTTAATCTCCAAGACTGACTAACATATAAAACTATGACATTAATTATATACATACATACATATATATATACATATACATATGCACACACACAAGACTGGGTAGAAGTAGAATTCTCTACTTGCCCCTGGTCTCCACACACCTAAGCTTACTAAACCTATACAAAATGCAAAGAACTGAAATGGGCCTTAACTCCAGACAACATGTGCTCATACAACAAAAAGACCAAAGAGAATGTTTTGTTCTTTTCTTTTTAAGGCTTTAACGCACTATACTGGAATAAAGGGAGAAGGGGTCAGATGTCTCTAAGCCCTCCAGTTTTAGGATTCCTTTCTCCCTAATGTTTTTGGCCTCTTTTCCTATCATGAATACACCCTCTTACCACTTACCATAACCTTACCTCCGTATCTTGGGTAGGGAGTAGGGTAGTGGGAATAGTGACTATTTGTTCTTTTCTTAATTTCTATAGTTTAAAGAAACAGTTTCACCTAATACAGTACTTCCACTATGCTAGGGAAGAGGCTTTTCCCACCATGTTCTTTTTCCCTAGTGCCGTGATCGGCAAACCACGGCTGGCTCTCTTCCACAAAATACCACGTGCGGGCGCACACGTACAGTGCGATTGAAACTTCGTGGCCCATGCACAGAAGTCAGTATTTTGTGGAAGAGCCACACTCAAGGGGCCAAAGAGCCGCATGTGGCTCGCGAGCTGCCGTTTGCTGAGCCGCAGTTTGCCAACCACTGCCCTAGTGTATGCTCCAGCCCTCATCTTGCATTCCTTTCTCTGATATTTAAAACAGATGCTCTTATCGTGAAGGAATTAGAGTAGAGCATTTGGCAGTTTATTACCTCTAACCAACTGAGAGCCACTCCTGCCATCTAGGTTGTGATAGGTGGTGAACCTCTGGTTTCGTTTGCCCAGGTTCTTGGAACCTGGAGACCATGGCAGACATCTGGCTCTGTAACTTGGGAGCCACTGGCTGTCTTAAATGTGATTTTTAGAGAATGTGTTTGGGCCTCTTGTTTCATTCACTGAAATGAAACAAGAACAGTATTCCCTTTAGTGGTAGGTGATTGCTGAAGTACTAACCAGAAGTTTCAGAGGGGCCTCACATGGGGACACAGGAAGAGAAGAAAATCATTCTGCTGCATACCCTAAAGAAGAGCCACAATGCTCTAGCTTATGGCCCAGGTCTCAGCAGACCACTGCTTTCATATCAAGTTGCTTATGTATTTCTATGTGCATGTTTGGTAATTTAAGTGCAACACAAATTTAAAAACAGACTTGTTGTATTGAAATTCTACATTATCACACAGAATATGTAGGATAGATACTTCTAAGTTTTATACATTATTTTGACATTTCACCTGCATTGACCCTTTATCCACACTGACTCTTCAGGTAGTACAGAGGATTAACTATTGAGTAATTTAGCATGGGTAGATGTTTGTCTCTAATGATTCTTGGCTGTTGTGATCCAAGTTAGTTAATCATGGCAGCATCTTTTGCAAGAATTTAATGTACACTTCTTGTAATTTAAAAGAAAAACTGGTTTCTAAAAATCCCAATGCCAGAGATAGAAACATTTTTTTCTTGTGATGGAAACTTTTAAAATGTACTTTTAGCAACTTTCAAAAATGCAATTACAGTATTATTAACAATAGTCACCATGCTATTCATCAAATCCCCATGACTTATTTATAACTGGAATTTTGTACCTTATGACCCCTTTAGCCCATCATCCAATTCCCTCTTCTAGTAACCACCAATCTGTTCTCTGAATCTATGAGCTCATTTTTGTTTTAGATTCCATGTGTGAAATCATACAGTATGTTTTTCTCTGACTTATTTCACTTAATGTAATGCCCTCAAGGTCCATCCATATAGTTGGAAATGGCAAGATTTAGTTCTATTTTAATGGCAGAATAACATTCCATTATATATCACATTTTCTTTATCCATTCATCCATTGATTGACACTTTGGTTGTTTCCATTATTTTGGCTATTGCAAATAAGGCTAAATGAACATGCAGTGCATATATATTTTTGAGTTAGTGTTTATTTTATTCAATTAAATACTCAGAAGTGGAATTGCCTGTTGATACTGTAGTTCTATTTTTAATTTTTTGAGGAACCTTCATACTGTTTTCTGTAGTGGTTGCACCAAGAGTGTACAATGATTCCCTTTTCTCCACACCCTTGCCAACACTTACTTTTTTTTTAACAGGTGTGTCATTTTGGTTTTGATTTGTATTTCCCTGATCAGATTCCTGTTGGCCATCTGTATGTCTTCTTTGGAAAAATTTCTATTCAGGTCCTAGCTCAAAGAAGATATACAAATGGCTCGGTTGGAGAGTCATCCCATATACCAAAAATTGTGGGTGTTCTCCCAGTCCAGGCACATACCAAAAGCAACCCATCAATGTTTCTCTCTGTCTCTCTCTCAAAATCAATAAAAACATCCTTCAGTGAAGATTAAAAACACACAAAAAAAACACCTCAATGAGATATCACCTTACACCAGTAATAATGGCTATTATCAACAGGACAAGAAATAACAAATGCTGGTGTGGGTGTGGAGAAAATGGAACTCGTGTGCACTATTGGTGAGACTGTAAATTGGTATAGGCACTACAGAAAACAATATGGAGGTTCTCCAAAAAATTAAATTAGAGCTACCATATAATCCAGCTATTCCACTTCTGGGTATTTATCTAAAGAAATCCAAAACACTAATTTGAATATATATATATATTCTCCCTCTGTTCATTTTAGCATTATTTATAATAGTCAAGACATGAAAGCAACCTAGGGGTCCATCAGTAGTCAAATTATTGGTACATATCTATATAATGGAATATTAATCAGCCATAAACAGAAATGTAATCTTGCCGTTTGAGTCAACATGAATGGACCTAGGGAGTATTATGCTATACATATTTCCTATATATAGTAACACTGCTGTATTATATAAAGGAAAGTTGTTAAGAGAACAGATCCTAAGAGTTCTCATAGCAAGAAATATTTTTCCTTTCTTTACTTTGTAGCCCTATGATAGATGTTAAGTAAGCCTACTGTGATAATCATTTCATATGCTATACACCTTAACCCTATATAGTCAAGTATGTCAATTACTTCTCAATAAAATTGGAAGGAAAATAAAGTTAGGTAGTTTGGGGGCTTCTCTCTCATGTATAAGTCTTTAAAAAGTGGAGATGCCTGATATGGGGTTCAGATCCTATGCTCCTCAGGGAGAGGCTCTGGATTGGAGTTCCCTCCAGACTGTAGGTGCTGCACCGGGGGGTGGGGTTTATTGTGACATTGTGCCGCAGACACTCCTACCTGTTTCCATGTGGGCCTTTTCTTGTTCATCCAATGTGTAGTATTCACTCAGCCAGTTTTCAGAGAAAGTTTTTCCATAAGCAACTGTAGATCTGGTGTGTTCATGGGAGTTCAGGATCCTTTTATACCGCCACCTTCAAAGCTGGTGATAAATCCTTTCTCATTTAGTGTAACTTTGAAATAAAATCAAGGTCTTTTACACATTTAGCCTGCATAACAGTGACACCTCCTCCCCCCCCTCGCCCCCCACTCACACACTTTATCTTTTGAAAAAGAGAAAATCAATAAATGAGACTTCTTGCCTTAAAAACAATCCCAACCAAAAATGCAGGAAGACAATTTCATAGATGGGACACTAAAGCAAAGCTGCTACGTACAGTAACACTGAGGGGAGAAGCAAATAAGGTCATTGACTATTCTTGCCAGGTGGCTTTTGTTTCCCAAATGCAAAGGAAGCCACTAAAATACAAAGAGAAAAACAGCATCCATTGGGTTGGGAAGGAGAGAGGAAGGGTACAGGGAAGGAAGAAAGCCAGTAGGATTTATTGGTTCATTCAAGGTTAAATGGCAGCTTAATCTAGATCTTCGAATCACTTTAATACATTTGCCAGAAATGTGTTTTCTACAACAAACTTTGGAGATTTCAATAATCTATCACTTTTTCAGGCATCAATAAATTTACAAAAAAGCTTCGGTGTCCCTATGCAATTGACAACAATGAACTGCTTGACTTCCTTTCTAGAGTACCTTCAGATGTACAAGTGGTATGTAGATTTCATTATTACTACTATTTTAATGTCGGGTAGCATTAGTTTTTACTTTTATATTCTTTTAATTTCAAAGGTTTCAAAGAGACAGGTAAAGTTAATAAAGCCTATAGTTGATCGTGCTGTTGAGAAATTTAGCCTACTTGGGGTGCTAACCTAGCAGAACTCATAGAGAAGAATGGGGAATGAGAGGGGTTGCATCAAGAACCTACCAGAGCCGTCAGGGACTAGGAAGGTTCAGCTGGAGACTGTGAAGGGAAGTCCCCATGACCTGAAGGGAGGAAACAGGAATATTAGATGATGAAAGCAAAGTGTGCCAGTGGACATTTGGAGAAAAACACCTCTGTGCACAATCGCACAAATTGAATGAATTTTAAAGATGCATATTTGAAGTCAGTGAGTAGGGGAGAAGGCTTTTTGAAGACTGGAGCATATCTCAATTCTTTAAAATCCTTTCAGGTTAATCAATACCCATTAATCAAAGTAAAATGAGAAATGTTTTTAACAAAGTCTTGAAACTGGGTTACAGTGATACCTTTTTCCTTTGTTCCAGTTGAGTTTTTTATTTAGTATCAGACATGAGAGTGAGCTGGATATTAAACCTATATTAAACAGTAATCTGTAAAGATATTAAACAGTAATCTGTAAAGAACCATTATCCATCCCTTCAGAATAGATGAGATGGTTTTGCTTTTACTGTTATGTCTTATGGACAGTGAAAACCCAAGTCTGTTACCAGAGGTCACACCAGGGCTCTCATGCAGCTCCTGGCAGGACTTCCCTCAGACTCCTGCTCTATCACTCTATTGTTTTCTGTATCCCAGCTGCAGATCTCATACAGCTTCCAGAGTGAGCACTTTTTTCCTCCAAGCAGTCTTTCCTTCCTCTGCCAGAAAGTGGCCACCTGACCAGTCTTTCTCTGAACTCTGTTTAAACAGGTGCAATACCAAGAATTGAAACCAGATCCCTCTCACAGCCCATGTAAAAGGAAGAAAAACAATCTTGGCTAGCTAGCTCCCAGCACTGAGAAGACCAGCATCTGCTCGGGAAGATAAAAAAGCCTTCCAGCCTCAGCAGCATTTCCTTTCTTTCTGCTTTTTATTTATTTTACCTCTTAAAAAATGATCGTGAGAATTTGTAAATAGTGTATAAGGGCATATGTCTTTGAAAATATACTTCCATTGTACAGAATCAATTTGATAAAAAGTTTACTTACTGCTGTATGAAAGCCGTTAGTGGTGGCTAATAATATAGCACACTGGAACAACAAATGTAAGAATGGTAACAGTGGGAGACACACACTTCTCTAATTACAAGTGGAAGAACCAGATTAGATTATATGCTTTGTTTTGCCTGATGAAATCTATATACATGTTAAAGTTTTTTTCATGTGACGATTTTTTATCTGAAAAGTACAGTACAGTTTTCTATGTTTTACACTTTTTGAAAGGGAGGAGGGAGTCCCAAGACGTGAATAATGGAACAGATGCATTTCAATTTCACATAAATTCTGATTTCAGATCCTGACATTTATTCCTGAGCAAAGTATTTAGATATGACTAGGCTGACTTTAAGCTAATGAGTGAAGGTATATTCACCCCTCAAAAGAATCTTCTATACTCTGAAATCCTACAAAGAAAACTTTCCTTCTATCATTCCATCTAAAACCTTAAAATCTCTACAGGATTACACATAAATACTGCCAGGTTTATAAATGAATGCCTATCTGAATTTTTATACCTATCACTACTTTAATTTCTATCAAGTTAGAAAATTAGCAAAATTTCAGTAAACATACTAGCAAACTAAATTCATATTGCTTTTGGTGTCAGATTATACCCCTGTGTATCTAAAAATATTTAATACTCACATGTTCTCACAGAAAAAAAGTTATGTGCTTTCTCATTAGATTACTGAAATCTTTAATGCATACTATGATTTTTGTTATTAGTGTGAATTGTAATGTAGAGGAGAATGCAGTGTGCTAAGTGATATGCCAATGTTTCATTACATTCATTTATAGAAAAAATAATCATTCTTGAAAATATGAATGCATGAAAACCTATTTTGTAAAAAAAACTGTATGGGGAGGGGGAGTTTGCTTTAAAAAGATTTCACTACTTACTATAGAATCTATATTTAAAAATTGCATTCCCAAGACTCTTGTGGTAGTTTTTCTATTTAACTTCAAGTGAGTGTACCTCTGGAAAGAGAAATAATTTGGTGAGTATGTCTTACTCCCCCCCGACTTGGTAGGGGATTAAGCTTGCCTAAAATTGCTACAGAATGTTTTGCACTACTTTATTAATAATAGACTGAGATAGGGTGAAGATGGGGGTTGTGTTGGAAAACCGTAGAAAAGGCCGAAGCAAGAAACATATCTCTCTAAATTCTTTAACAATAAATTTAATCTCATCAGAGCTGATTTTTTAAAGTATTTTTATTTTAAAGCTATGTTGTTAAATACTATTTCTTATGATAGAACTATTTTGATCTGTTTATACACTATGGTTGAAAGATTGTCAATTAAATCCCTTTCTATAGAAAGGCTTTGACCTCAATAAGCTCCATTTAGTGCATCATGTTTGTAACGACATGCTTATATTCGCACACCATCACTATATGTTGCTAAGACAATACTCCATGAAGTTGATGTTACTACAGAAAGTTTGTTGATAGGATAATTTGTTTGAAATTACCTTTGATTATATCTTGTGTGAGGTTTACATTTCATGCTGACAGTGTCTGCTCAAATGTCTACAAGCCTGATATTTTATGACCCCCGATGTACCTAGTGGATAGTAACCATTAACGGATGACTAAGTTTTGTTTCATTCTATGAAATTTCAGATGTTTAGTTCAATGGTAATGTTGACTATACATTCACTGCATTAAATAAAAAATCTTTTCTAAGTAAAATCAGTACTCCTTTTTTTTTGGTGGCTGAGGGCGGATTGTGTGCATATTCTTGTAAGTGACACTTAGAGAAACTCATGTTTGGTTTGGACATCTAAGGCTTTCCCTGAATCCTAGACTTTTTACAAAATTCAATAGCTTCTGAGGGGTGAGCATCCAAGGAAGCTGACAGAGGAGTAAGAACTCTCTGGAGGCATGAAAGTGATATTCATAGGAATCTTCATTGCTTTTAGAAA
Organism: Myotis lucifugus; assembly: GCF_000147115.1. Lineage (NCBI taxonomy): Eukaryota > Metazoa > Chordata > Mammalia > Chiroptera > Vespertilionidae > Myotis > Myotis lucifugus. The sequence continues at coordinate 25,762,371 of NW_005871048.1, forward strand.
CTACTACATTTGCAGGCTAAAAACAAGAGACTATGTCTAGTAAAATTTTAACTCTTTCCCCTATGTGAGGGGTTTACAGAGCTGTTTAACTTTAGTTTTGAGAGATTTGCCATGTAAATATTTCAAGATGTCTGACACCTATTTAGATTGCTAAATACAGAAATCATGTGAACTACTAAATATGTTCCTCAGTATTTTTTAGTGAGTCAACTCATTGAAGGTCATTCATATCCCAACTATGATACTTCATAAGAAATGCATATTTTAACTTTTTTTCATCTATAAAAAGAACTCCGTACTTCTGGTTCATTTTGGTACTGTTCCACAGACTCAAACTGATAGATTCTGTAGGGATTCCAAAATACTTTTGAATCATTCTATGCACAAGGAAAATCTGAATAGGCAGATTCTTTAGATGACTTTGCTCTGTGGTATATTTATTGAGTACCTACTATATGACTTGCCCTGTCATAGGCAATGATCACCCCAATGACGGTGTATTAAAATCAAGTCTGGAGCTAAAGTATAGTGAGAGCAAAATTTAACTGACATATTTCTGAAAGTATCTTTTATAGAGTTTTATTCTGTATTTAAAAGTGAAGAAAACTTCAGTGGTAAGCTCTCTTACTCAGGGACCATAGGAACTTTTCCCCCCCATTTTTATCTCAATATCCAAATGTCCCTAATACTGAATGTAGTCTACTCTTGTATTAACAAGTCTTACTCCGAAGCTTTTAGTTTCTACATTTGTTAAATGTAACTGAATATTTATCTTTGACTTTTGTACTCACTTAGCTTAAAAACAAACCCCCCCAAAAATATAAGGCAGCTAATGCTCTAGAAATACAAATAAAGACAGCCACCATTACACTTTTTGCAAAAGCCTCAGATTATTATTAAGTTAATACTTATTTAAATTCTGGGACTTATATATCAAGTGTGAGTGTGAGTATGTGTGGACAGATGCCTATTCATTTGGTTAGAATATCTAGATTCAGCCTTTTCTAACTGCTCAGACAAGTATGAATTAAAACCACAAGAAAATAACATAATGAATACTTACAATAGTGTCATTCCTTTAAATTATAATTCTCTTTCCTAGGATGACTGGTATAACTCACTGAAGACAACAACAACCCACAAACATTTTTTTTTTTTTTTTTTTTTAGTGAAAATGTAACCTCTTATACCTCAAGTTTTTTACATTTGTACAGTGGCGGTAACATCCTAAGATTTATTCTAGCTGAATCTCTGAGATTTAAGAAATATCAAGGAAAATCTCTCATTATGTAAGAACATTATGGAAATAAAAATGTCACATGCTATTGAAACTAACAACACTATGAAAAGTTTGCTGAAAACATAATTTTTACATTTGTGCTTTTACCAAAGGATTTGGATTAACACCCCCCCCCCCCCATCCCAAAAGTGAAACAACCAAATATATAATTGGTCTCAAGTAAGTTTCAACTTATTGGTATCTTCTGTCCTTCACATTCAAAACTGACAATATAAAACTGTTTTATGCACAAGCAATGTTTTTGTAGACAGGTTTATTTATATTATGGTTGTGTCTCCAAATGTCACTGAAAAATTATATGACTCCATTTTTAAAAAGGAAACCAACTAGCACAGCTGCTCTGCTCTGGTCAATTACCAGTGTTACTCTAAACCAGGGGTGGGGAACCCTTTTTCTGCCAAGGGTCATTTGGATATTTATAACATCACTTGAGGGACATACAAAATTATCAACTTAAAAATTAGCCTGCTATATTTGGTCAAACATTTCATTAACTCACCCCTAATACCTTGGCAGGGCCAGACCAAATGATTTTGAGGGCCTCAGACGGCCTGTGGGTCGGATGTTCCCCACCCCTGCAAGTTGAAACCTTTTTTTTTAATCAAGCTGAACAAATAGTTATGAAAGTACCTGTGCCAAAGTATTTTCAGTTGTAGCAAAAATAAAATAATTCTCCCAAAGAGAAAAGGAATGACCAACCTGAAAGTCAATGAGCAAACCTTCAAACCACCTCTTATTTTCTCAGGAGGAATGCATCTGATGAAATACCAAGATCTGGTTGAGTATGGCTGCTGCTGCTGCTGCTTCTAAGGCAAGGTGATAATATAAGCTCATTCCACTTTCTAGTCAAAGACAAGCTTCAGAATGCCAAGAGTCAACTTGAGGCATGCTATCTTACCAGAGTTCAAAATGGTAACAAGTTTAGAGGAAATGCTACCTGTATAGCGAAAGGTGCACACCTGGCCCCAACCACTCTTAATTGTCTCTTGATTACTGGAGACATACCTGCAATAACAGTGAAATTATAGTTACAGCTGGACCACAGAAAAAAAAGGTAAGGGGGAGGAAATGCCATTACTTGTTCTAAGTTCAGAGATCTTCTTTTAATAAAGCTACTCAAGTGGAAAACTTTAAACTCTACATCATCTCCACAAAACATTCTTCCTTTTATATAGTAGTGAGTATGACAATTACAAGTCAAAATTTGTGTCTAACATGTAATACTGGAACCATGTAAAACAATTTATTGGTGTCAAATTTGATAAAGATTGAAATATCTATTTTCTACTATACAGCGAGGGATGTTTGTGATTTTGTCTTTGTTTTATAATAAGGGAGGTAGATCACTCAAGTTCTGACCCAACCTTACATAATGGCATATCTACCACTTACCTTTGTCCTGGAACTCTTAAGACTTCAGATTCCATTAACACAGAGAACTAGCAAACCATAGCAGAGTTTTTGAAGCAGATGGGAACGCACCTGGAAAATCCCACATACTATGAATGCTTGGAGTAGTTTTAAAACAGACCAAAGTGGTGTTCTACTTTATTTGAAGTTGCTGAACAGGACTTTATAAATTTCCTTGTAGGATGAAAAAATGCATTTTCAGGTATAACAGAGAAAAACTTTTTTTTTTGGGGGGGGGGGAGTGGATATTATCACAAAACATTCAGCACTTGATAACCAAGAGTCAGGGAACTGACTCTTGTGGGGTAGGATGCCAGGTACACACCATCCATTCTTGTGGCACTCTGACGCTAACACAAAGAACACACACCAAGTTACTTGATTTCCCACGATCTCTTATGATTGATACATTCCTGGGAAGCAGGTGAAAAATCTCCCCCTCAAAAACACCTTGATGTGATATTCTCTCCAGCATTCTGTAATTATGATGTAGGCACCCAATGCATTTATAGAAAACTGTTAAAACAGTGTATTTTCATTGTACTACTTAGAACAGTACCTTAAAAGAAGCCGTTTCCCTGGCCTTCAAAGAGGGGCAAAAAAGAATCTCTGGAGGACTGTAGCAAGATACTTTGACTCAGATTTCTACGTAGATGGCTGGCTGCTTGTACCTGCACTGATGTTATAAATAAGAAGACCTATATTAACACGTTAAGTGCCCAGCCTATGTTGTCTTCCAGACAGAAAGTATAGTGTCAGTCACCAGTGACTGACTGGGAGCTTAACGTGTTAAAAAGTGAATGTTTTGCAGATCTATGATGATACAAGAAAAAAATTCTCTATTTAATAATATAGTAGTGAACTCCTTTCAAAGTCATTTAAGGTACAACCTTTGATAAGTGTAGCCATCATTTAATCTTCCTGTCTCACTGCTTTTTGGTGTTGAGTCTGGGGGCGGGGGGGTGGGGGGAGAACAACCCACCAGAGGACAAGTAATTTTCAGGTTCCATGGATACTTCTAAAGTCAGAAAAGGTGATAGTGAAGACAAGTATGACTCCACAAGGCATCTGCATGAAGTTCAACCTTTAGCAACTTAAGAATCCCACTAAGGAGTCATGACTCACCCAACATGGTGAGGCAATACTTACAAGGGAATTACAATAAAGATTAAACAAGTATATGAGTGACAAGATAAGCCAGATTTACTCTCAAAGGAGGGGCATACAGTATAAGTGTGTTATTTGAGATTTGCATTAGGTGATATTATGTTTAATTAAATCCTACACTGAAGAAAAGTGGTATATTTTAAAACATACTTAATATTTTAAAAATACAGTAGATGCCAGTTTAAATATGACACCTTTAGAAAACTTCAGGACTGATCCTCTTACCTATATCAGGAGCATTACTTTCAAAAATAAATTGGCTATTGGTATTAAAAACAAATATAAGTTTCATTACAAAGAAATTTGGGGAAGTGAAAATGAAATATTCAAAATTATATCACAAACACAACCATTATTAGCAATGCATTTGCTTACAATCCTTTCCCCTGTGTGATTTTACTTAGAGAAAATTTTAATTACATTGAAATAGTTTCTCTTTTTAAAAAATAACTAAAATTAGTCAATAAAAATATCATTGAGTGGAACCAATTCAGCCACTTTTTTATAAGCCACTTTTTGTAAATGACTTTGAACCTCCCATTAAAACCATTTCCTCCAATAACATGACAGTATGAGCTTAAACGTATTTTGAAAAGAGTAAAAGAACTGAAATCACGAGAAAATAAAAATGAGAAATCTTGATTTGCCTAAACTTGAGAAGACTGAATATTACTAGTCAAAATATCCTATTTCTGATGATACCATTAAAACTGGTATTTTTCTTATTTTTTATTTTCTATAGAAATTCACTTAAAAGACCCTACCACAAAAGAATTACCTTCAACCTTGATATATTAAACATTATTAACATTTTTTCAAAGACACAATTTATTCCTGAGATTAGATTTGTCTATATGTCTTACATCTGATTTTATACCTTCCCTAACTTCTCAATCAATATATTAAACAGCATCTAAAAATTTTAACCCTTTTAATTCCTTTAAACCAGAATGATTCCTACCCACTTTCCCCCTCATCCCTTTGCTCAGTTTTCATTACAATTTTTTTTAGTTTTCATAAAATACTCTTTAAAATGTGTATTTTAATTCTACCAAATTTCAGTTATTGCTCTAATTTTGTCTCTAGGATGCAAAAGAGAAGCAATACAAAATTTTAAAAAATACATTTTCAGGATGAAGTCGGAACAAAAACCTATTATAAATCAAACAATTCTGGTCACTAGAAAAATTTATCAGTGTCATGACATAAACCATTGCTGACCTAACCTTTAAGTTGAGAAGTACTGGCAACAAACTAAGTTCTTTTTTATCTGTCACCACTTTAAGATTAATGATTTTATTCAACATGACTATTTCATTTGAAGATAGAAGAATGGAGAATCATTGGAAATTTTAGTTCATCTACTATTAAGATAAATGATAGCATAATCGGTGTAAATTCAAAGCTGGACTCCAGATTTTCAGTTCAGTACAATTTACCTGCTGGAAGTGCTAAGCACATTTTTAAAAAATGTCCATTCTTTGGTAGAACTAAATCATATGTTCCAAAGGAGTTAGCCATTCTCTATTAATGTGTAACACCCATTATGCATTAAAGTTCACTTGATCCAATTTAGATACTTTTGAAAGGAAGTAAATTAGATTTACCAAATCTGAATTAAACATTCTATAAAGCTTTGGGGGTCATAATAAAAAAAAATGGAGGAAATAGTTCAATTTTAATTGGAGACAGCTTGTGTTTAAATAAGGAACTTTTATTACTTTTTTGGTCTATGTTAAAGGCAATATTATATAAATAATATATACTTATTAGAAATATGTTTATATTAAGTTTAATATAAATATTATATACTTATTAGTTTTTATAAGTGATTACTAGTTACTCTAATTACACTGTTTGATCACAATTCAGCAGGTAGTTTAGAAAGCCAGTTCACTATTTACTTGTTTTAAAAATGAAAATATATGTGTATATTCAACAGTACAAAGACAGCATTAAAAAAAATCAGTCAATTGTATCTAATACTAAGGGTTATATACTATATTTCAAGATTTTCATGTTTTTTAAAAATGATAGTATAAGTGCATCTATAACCAAAAGCACATAGCTAAGCTAATAAAAAAGACTTATAGTACTGAATTCAAATATAAAAATATTAGAAAATATTTATATATCAAATATGCAAAAAATGTAATTTTATTTGTAATTTATAAGTACATCCAAAGAGATTATTAAAAAGCTTCTTTTTCAAATAATTTAATAGAATTTTCCCCCCTCTAAATATTCACATAAATTCATGTCTCAAGAAACAAAGATGTTTATGGGTCTTTGTTGCTTGGTGCTTTTATAAACTGGAAAACATGATTAAAAACGTTTTGGATGTTCTCAAATATTTACTTAAGAGGGAAAACTCTTTTCTAAACATCTAACAATCAATGATGTCAAAATATCTTACATTTGTTTCTTCTGAAAAAATATTCTGTTAGTATTTTTAGGATTTGTAGTATCTTGAAAGATGGATGCCTGGAACTAAATAAAACAGTACCACAACTTTTTCTAATTAAGTAGTCTAAAAATATTTAATTCTTTATCAGAACAAGCAACCACCAAAATATATCCTCCCAAAATTCATTTTAACATACAAGGTGAATTTTTTGATAGTTAACTATTGCATTTCTCCAGTTTTGACATCAGCAGCCATTAATTTCAAGGATGCCATCACTGACCTTTCTAACTCAATCCACATTTGTTATAAAAACAATTATCATTCTGAATTCTGCAAACTGCACGTCAAAAAGAGGTGTGACTGGTGTGGAAGCCACAGGATAAATGCCTGAGGGAAGGAGTGCCTCATGTCACTCAAAGATGACCCCTTCCTACTGATTAAGGAGCAACAGTGACAGGCTCTCATCAAGTTCATCACTTAACTGGAAAGGTGTGTAAAGTCATATGGATTGCACATTCCACCAATAATGGAGATATTCATTTCATTTAATTCTCTGTAACAGCATAAACAAAAACGACAAGCATCTCCTGGCATTTATATAAACTATACTAGCATTAATGCATTTGTGTTTACCTAGGAATGAGTACTAGTTCATTAAGAATGCAAAAGCATATCCTATGTTCTATTCACTCTAAAATAAAATTGCTAAAATCATACTGATCAAAGGATTAAACTCTTAAACCTTTGTAATATTCACATTTAAAAGCTAAAACAGAGCACCATTAATGTAAATTTTAGAAATGTGCAAAACTGGAATTAATTTATTCAATATCCTAAACAGAAGACAATAAAACTAACAATATTTAAGGCCAGTTTACCTTCCTGGACTGTACGCTTTCCTCCTTTCATGGTGGACAGCCCATCAAGCACACCACCTGGTAAGTAACAGGTGTTCAAGAAACGAAGAATTTAAGACAGTGGTTAATTTCACACTTGATTTATACGAGGATTAATGTTTTCCTAGGCATCTTGGAGTTAATGATATGACAAAAAATGTATATACTTCAACCACTTTATTGTGCCTAGGGAATAAGAACTAACAAGCTAGAAAACTCTAATTTTATAGAGACCCTTCCTAAGGAGTTTCTGGGACCTATTTTAAATTTTTTATATTCCAAATATTTGTGGGGATTATGCATAATGAAAACTGAATTTCAATAGCTCAGAAATCTTTTTCAAACTGTATTGTAATAAATGCTTTTATGGGCTCCTTAAAAAAAAAATCCATTGAACTATGATATGAATTCTGGCAGAGTACAGTGAAGAACAGCATTACCCAGCCTATCTTCAGCCACTAACTAAAAAGCCAGGATTCGAAGACTATGAACTTTAATTTATTTATTAAAATTTTGACTTCCTCTACCTCTTAGATTTGAGGCAATTACGTTTTCTAAATTGTAAGAAATTATATTGGGAATGTTCTCATTGCAGGTTTAGTTAGGTTCATATACATTTATTGGTATTGCTAACTAGGCCACCGATCATAGTAACTTATGTTGGGCCAAGTTGTGCTTCTGCAAAAGTTCTGGCTGCAACACCTTCTTAAAGACAGAGACTTCAATGGCCTTAGAGTGTTTAATACTTCATGTCATCATGGCTTGTAGAAGTTGGCAATTAGGAATTCAAATATACTAATTGCAACTAAATGAGTATTTCTTTGGAACATTAAATTTAAAAAGCTTTTTCTTAGCAGTGCAAAACCATAACTTTTCACTTAAATAATTCATGATAACTAAAAAAAGGAGGTAAGAACTAGAAAGGAAGTAACTTTTATTAGTGCTGTATCAGGTGTTAGCACTAACAATTCTTCACAACAAAGATACCTGGTGTTATCTCCATTTGATAGGTAAGGAAACTAAAGCTAAGAAAGGAACTTGCCTTGCAATTTAGTTACCAGTAATAAGAAATTAGACAAGGATTTAAAACTAAGTCTGATGTCAAAGTTTATATTTTTAAGTTTATATTAGTTTACAAAGCAAATGTTATTCTGGATCCCTTCGACTATAAAGTGGTTACTCTTTAGAATAAAAATGTTCTTATTCATTATCTGGGGAATCTATGAACATTTTAATGTTCCTTAATGTCCTCTCATCACTGGGACTTTGGCAGATTAAGTAAAGATTAAAAAGAAATTTGAGCCCTAGCTGGTTTGGTTCAGTGGATAGAGCACTGGCCTGCAGACTGAAGGGTCCCAGGTTCAATTCCGGTCAAGGGCAAATGCCTGGGTTGCTGGCTTGATACCCAGTAGGGGGCATGCAGGAGGCAGCCAATCAATGATTCTCTCTCATTATTGATGTTTCTATCTCTCTCTCCCTCTCCTTTCCTCTCTGAAATCAATATATTAAAAAAAATTTTGTATGATGTCACATTTGAAGGCTAACTAGAACTAACATATTTATAAGTATGTGTAAAAATAGAGAAAAAAGCTTTGATTTTAATCAGAGCTGATATACTAATATAGTTTTCAGTTTAGATTATAAACTCAATAGTAAAGCACTCAGCATTCGTATTTTGTTAAAAGATCTATTTCTAAGATAAAATTGAAATGTGTTTCTTTAGCAGATTAATTGCTGGGAGATCATGAATATAGTTACATAAAAGCTAAATGTAAGTTTTAATGTTTCTTTTCCAGCTGTATCACAATGTAACTATTCCCACTAGTGAAGCAACTCCAATTTCAAAAGTGGCTATTATCCACACCCTTTCTTTTAGTTTTACAATAAATAGCTATTATGAAAAAAAACTGCAAATTGAAATGTTATTGCTCTGTAAATTCATACTGTACATTAAGATTTTAGATAATCTGAAATCTATTACTTAGCTGTCACTTATAATCTTAATATTTAATAAAACTTATTAAAGAGAATGTTTTCACTTATAGAGTATTGGTTACACAGAGTAAAAACACACTTTTATGTGAACTGATATAATAAAATAGATCAAGGGATCATATTGTTAAACTCTGCACATCCACTGCACTTAAAAAACAAAAGAATTATTGTAATTTTAGAAATGTTTATTTTAGAAACACACAAAACTAAAATAGATACTTTAGTCCAAGAGTCTACAGAGAAGAAACAGCGAACTACATGTTTATAGGTGAATATTTGCATGAATATCCTTGCCATGATTCTAAGACCTGGAACACCTGGAATAGAGAACATTACAGTTTGATTGGAAAAAAATATTTAAATTAAAAAAATTTTTACATATACAATATAAATAGATAAATAATATCACTTTTGGAACAAAAATAATCATAAAGATGAAAGAAAGTAGTGTATATCAAGCAAAACTATTTTTTTTTACTTTTGAGTCAAATTCCACACTGGAAAAAGACAGAAAAGCCTAAACTATAGTTTTGTACAAGTTGTTTAAGTGCTTTTAAAATTCATACAGGATGCAAATTCTGTCAATAAATCAAATCAAAATATGTTAATGAGCAGGTAAATGACAAAGCAAACTGAGCAGGTTTAGAAAGTTGACTCATATTTTTTGGCATCATCATGAAAACTCTGTGACTGACCGACACATCATTTCCAATGTCACAAGTAAGGCCTCAGTGTGTACTCCAGGACAGACTTTTAAATTCTCAGGGAGTTCCTTAAGAATATTTGGGAGTTTCAGCAAAGTCTTTATATTTTTACCATAAAGATCCAACAACCAGTCAGTATGAGCACTGGTGGTTTCCTTATAATTCTTACAAGCCATAAGCATTTCATTTAGATGAGTTAACCCTTTGAAAGCTAAGAGGAACTCTGAAGATAAATCAAAAATTGAACAAAAATTTAGCAACATCCTACTAAGTAAAAATGAGCCGAATTCAAGTTGCTGGTGGTAAAAATGTTTCTCTGTTTGTGCATGAAAGTTCTCCACTGTATCTTCTATTTTTGTGATAGCAAAGAGTTCTTCCTTGACTTGAGATGATAAAACATAATCCAAGGGCAGTTCCCCCTTAGAGTTCCTTTGCTGTAAGAGCACTGGGCCTGTAAAAAGAATGCAAAATGTTAAACCATTTTTATTTTGGCAGCTTAAGAGCTGTTTTCTCTATCCTTTTATCTAAAGCACCCAGGGCTCTGTTTACAATCATATTTTGTACTAATTCATGTTGACATTAACTGGCTATACATATTGACTGACTAAAGGTATGTTTAGAGAAACCAAAATTCTAGTCCATTGCCTAATGAGAATTGCCTAAGTAATATATATGATTATAATTTTAAAAAACTTTTATGAAACTTCATAAATTGTCATCTTGAAATAAAAATTTCAATGTTCCTAGAATACATTAACTAAAATATTCATCTTAAATTGTGTAAGAGTCTTAAAGTATCTCATAACAAGGGGAAAAGTAGCGCCCCTTCCATTGATGACAGGTGAGTGCAGCAGTGCAAAGGCTGCAAAACCTTGCACAAACACAGAATCTTTCATTATCATTGTTCATGTTCAATTTTTAGTATAGGTAACTGATGTTAAAAAAATAAAGTGTTAACTCTTCTGGGTCAAACTCAGATTTCATCCATCTATTCTAGCTAAACCCATCTTCTAACTGTCTACTTAGAAACCACTGGCAATAGAGTGTGTCCTCTACATAGTAAAGGATGATGAAGGAAGAGCAAAACAATAACTCCGTATTTGGTCACATAGTAAAGTACAGAAATATTTGTATATATGTCAGTCAACTCCTATAATTATTTATATACTTTGCCATAAAATAGGAAGTTTTTAGTATTAGCAGGCAATGAGGTCTTACTATATAATATAGATCATTTTGACACAGAAAGTGCATAGTTTATACCTACTAAAATTTTTAATGATGTGACCAGATATATGTGGGGGTCTATATAAAATATATTTCATATAAAAGATCAACCACTGATATGATTCATGTGTAAGTTATGAAAAAGAGAATTCTAAATCAGTATTAGGTTTCTTTTCATTATGCTGATATTTCAAAAAAAGTGCTACAAGTTACTCCTGTTAAAAGAAATTACATTGCCTGGCCAGTGTGGCTCAATGGTTGAGCATCAACCTATGAAGCAGGAGTTCATGATTGGATTCTTGGTCAGGGCACATGCCTGGGTTTTCAGGCTCGATCCCCAGTAGGGGGCATGCAGGAGGCAGTTGATCAATTTAATCATTGATGTTTCTATCTTTCTCTCCCTCTCCCTCTGTGAAATCAATAAAAACATATTTTAAAAAAATTACCAAAACATTGCAGACACACGAGATACCAAAAGTAAAGATTTTAGAGACACAAATAAACTCTTAAAGTTATTGCTCTCAAGACTGAGTGACTCACAATGAAAAAGTAATATAGTTATTAAAACGATGGTATCAAAGCATTTGACAAGTCCAAACTTAGAATATGACTAAAGCAAAGATAAGTCTGTATGACTGACAAAGGACCTTGATAAATGCAAGTACAAGTAGATTTCCTCTTAGGACAAGGGACTCATTTTAACCAAGGACCCTAGAAAAATTCACATTGGTTGGTATAATGCTGTTCTGAAGATTTGGACTTAATATAATAATGGCTGTTCTATCACTTAGAATATTTGAAGCAAGGCCAAATATTGGCTTGGGATGTCAGATACACGGTTGAATAGAAAAATAAAACACTTAGAAGATAGAACATTATGTTTCAATAAACATATAGTACTAAAAAATGTACTGAAAAATATATTTATTATAAAATGGTGCCAGTAAAACACACACATGAAGGCCTTTAGGGGGCAGGAGAAGACTATAAATAACCAAATATCTTAAGCTGCCAAGCTGTACAGCCTTTCTTAGAGAGAGATATAGTGTAAAAAGACATCAAAAGAAAATATGCTTTTTATTTTCATGCAGAATCAAATAGCTTTAATTATGAGAGAAAGAAATTTTAAATTTCAAGTTAAAATTAGTATTAAAAAACCCCCAGTACATTTATATAAATCTTTACTTTTGCATTGTAAGCTAGTCATCAGTTTTCCTTTGTTTTTCTTTTAAAATGCAAATCTGCTTTGAATATTTTGATGTAAAATTTATATTATTAAGTTTATATATAAGAAGATTGTCATTGAACAGGGGTGGGGTAATGAAAGCAAAGATAAAATATCAGCAGAAAAAGCAGTAGGTGAATATAAGCTCAAGTTGCCTCCATTACCAAATCCCTGCACAACATTTATTACCTTTTAAAAATCATCCTACTTTAACTTAATTGACTGCAAAATGTGAATGAAGATATTCTAGGATACTTTTTTTTTAAGAGTCTGTAAAGAAATGACTCATTAAAAAAATTGAGTTAGCAGTTATATATAGGAAATGAAACAAGAATGAAAAATCCAAGTAATCACAATTGAACATTTATATCCATTTATTAATAAGATTTCAGAAATGGCTATTTCACAAAGACATTACAAACTTTAAGTATGAGGATTAATTTAAAACAAACACACTCAATTAAAAATACATTTTCATACACAAACTTAAACAGGCTTAATTCTACAATAAATAAATAAATATTATGAAAAGGCTTTTAATTCCTTCTTAATAAAAGGTGCTCAGATTCTAGGAGACTTTTTTTCTTTATTTTTTCATTAATATAAAATAAAGCATCTTTCCTTACAGATCTTAAATATATAAAATGTTATCTACCTCTGAGAGATGAATAAAAAACTGGATAATTTATCAAAACCCGTTTAGCATAAATGCACTCACCCCCATGCTGGAGCAGCAGCTTGCCAATTTCTACATGTCCGTTTGACAGTGCATCATGCAAAGGAGTCACCCCGTCCACTTGAGTGAGCAGATCTACCTCTGGACAACGTTGCAAAATTTCCTGGACACACACTGTGTTGCCATAGTTACAGGCTTCATGCAAAGGCGTCCAGCCAGCATTGTCTACATTAAAAATCAAGACAAGTTTTAAAACAGCAAAAGTAGGACTTTAGGTAGTGAAGTAATGATACTCTACTTCTCTTGTCAGTGACACTTTCTAGGTGCTTCATATACAAATAGAATGCTCTGATAAAAATGCCTAGGGTGCAATCATATTTATAACTGTAAGGAAAATAAATTTAAATATATTAAAACAATTTTAGAACATTGATGTTGGGATCTGATCAAAATATGAACATCAAAAAATGTTTCTGCACTACTAGCTATAAATCAATTTATAATAAATTTCTTGGTTTTGCTATTGGTAATATTTTAAAGATATGTTAGGAAAATATACTTAAATTATTTTTCTTAACATTGACATTTAATTATTTAATATCACAAATATTAAGATATTGGATTAGATCACAAAGATTTAGAACTTACCTTTAACATTAATGTCTATTCCTGGCAAAGAGAGAAGAATAATCAATTTCTCCACTTGGTTATTTATGCAAGCTCTATGGAGGGCTGTTTCTCCTGCCATAAAATATTAATAGATTATTCCAGAGAAGACAAGATAGCAACTAAAGAAAATAATCAAAGGGCATGAACTAGGAGATCTGGCCCCATAACATAATTTATTGAGTATTCCTTTTCACTGGTTTAAACATCTCACATTAAATAAAGAGGGGGAGGGAGCCCCACCAATCCACAGAGCTTCTGTTCTATCAGCAATGCAGCAATGAAATTCTACTGCAAAAGATTTAACACAGGCATTGTCTCCCCATAGTTCAAGGTTTAAAGCTTCAATCCTGCTATAAAACCCCAAATGATCAGAGAACACCAAAAATACTGGGTTTTGTAGCAATAAAAGTTTAAAGTGCAATTGCCCTCTCTTAAATTTATTCATGAACCTACGTTAAATGTATGGCTCTTTTTAATACAGCATTTATAGCTTAATTCAAATGAATGTTTCTGGCTAAGCACGAGTGCCTCTACACACTCAAGAACTTCAAATCCATTAGATGGTTTGCTGCTTCTCAATAGGCTGTCTGGCTTGGCTACAGCAGCACAGAGAAGGAGAAATGGAGGAATCTTAATATAAACACACACACACACACACACACACACACACTAATAAAAAAATCCCTAGCACCATTTAAAGCCGAACAAGAGTGACAAATAGAATGGCAAAGTTTTTTCTAGGAGAAAAGCAATTAGTGCCTGCTGGTTAAAACAGTCTACATCTATCAATGCTATAACCAAGATTAGTAAGATATAAGTGATCTTTTGAAGTAAGAGGAATAAAAGAAAAACTTAAAAGTACTTAAAAAACAAATGAAATACTGAATCAAATTTTTTCTTGCTGTAAAGTACTAAGCACATTTTCAGTGTTCTGTTTTATAGACTATCTCTGTAACTTCTACCAAAACATTCTTTTACATGCACTGAAAAGCTTTTAAAGTTTTTCTCTACTACTTTTCAATTTTCTTTTCCCTCCCAGTTCCTTCTGCTGTTCAGCCTAGTCATTCATATTCATTTTACTTTCTGACACAATAAACAAAGAAAAAGGACACTGTTTTGTGATGTTAATACCTGAGTTTTCACTTAATACATTTTTTTTCACATTTTGAGCCAAATGAGCAGTTATTTTGAATTTTTGATATGCAATTATGAACTTATATCATGTTGAAAGGGTATAAGAGCTTCACTATTACAGTTTCCACTGCTGTCATAATGATGTTTGAATTAAAAAGACAATACTACACATAAGAGACTCAGAAGTTTACTTTGACCAAGAACAGACTTGTAAAAGGTAACTTATATTTGTGAGTTAGGAGATGCCTAAGTAAAAGAGGTGCTGGAGTGAATTATTACAACACTATTCTTGTTACTCCATCCTTTAAGTACTGAGGTTCCAGTATAGTTAGAACCAAAAGCCAAACACATTTCATAGTCTGGGCTCAATGCCTGGAAGAAAAGAGTCCATATGTTTAACACAGCTATGTAACATAGCCTAGTCCTCATTCTTTGTTCACAAAATGTCTAGGACTGAGAGAGATGAAGACTGAATTATACTTTCAAATCAAAAGACACTGATCCTAAGCAGCACAGGTTGAGAAAGAAAAAGTAAGGAGGGCAAGTCTGGGAAAACCAATGTGAGCTATATACACTGTGTTTTGTATTTGAGAGACAGGGGGAGAAAAGAAGGGAAGGAATACTCTATTATACTGGGTATTAAAAATTACTTTCTTCAAATAAATGACAGTTCCAAAAAATAATACTTTTCAGAAAATGTTTCCTGGACCTACTCTAACAGTTAAGTTCAGGTACTCGTCAGGGCCAGTGTACAAAACTTGCAAATACTGATTACAACCATGAAAAGTTCCTAGCATATATTATTTGAGACATTTGAAATACCTTTTAAATTAGTCTTGTGGAAATTCATTTTTTTTACTAAAGAGGGGCAATTCTCCTTAGAACAAGACAATTCTCCTTCTGACTTCTTTTTCCACCTTTTTAATGATGAGGAACATTTAGCAAGGTTCAGTTCTCTGAAAAGAAAGTAAGAAATGTAAAAGCCTTTTTTTTTTCACCAAGGCATGGCAGTATACATTAGATGGTGGGTATTTAAAAAAATCTGGCCCTCTTTTAATTTAAACCCTTTTATTCATTCAAATCTTTACTGCTTTCTATTTTTACATTTATTTCAACTGTACAGAAACAAATTTTATATATTAATTTTCATATTATTAACTTTGTACCCCAACTGCCCACTGAAAAGTTTATGAATATGAAATGTCATGTAGAGAAGAGACCAAATAAATGATATTTGGCAGAGAGAATAAAGCAAAATGCAAAAATTAAAATGCAGGCCTCTGCTCCCCATTCTTGGTTTAATATCTGATCCTATTCTCTTCTTCCTAAAAATATTTCTGGTTTTCTGAGTTTTATATAACAAACTTCTAGAGAAAAGTTTCTCATTTGGGAGGTAGCTATTATACCAATTCAAAGTATCTCACATGACCATATATTCTGAAATCCACCTTTATTATATGCGAGTAGTAAATTAAATCATAGGACAAAAATTGTGTGAAGCAATAATGTGATGAATAGTTTTATTTCTTTTGGAAAGCACTTAATCTTACAGAAAGAAAGCATGTGCCCTGAATTAAAGAAAGGGAAACTCTGGATCATGTGCATTTATAGGTATAAAACTGAGTTTCTGCTAATCAATATAATTCAGAAGATATCACAGATAATCATAAAATTCAAGGAATGTTTCAGAAAAGAGCTGTCTCTAAAACAAAGTATATTTGGCATATAAGCATTACACACCGTAACTCTGGTAGCCCTTCAACTTGTTTCCGTTTAGCACCATTCAGCATTAGCAAGGCCCTCTGAGATTCAAGACAAGGCCGCTGTTCTTTTTTCTTTAGTATCTGCATCTTCCCAATACCATGCACACCAGTTTTCCCCACAGCTGGCAAATATGAATATAACTGTTGAAAAAGAATAATATATTAGTTTATCCAGCACAAAGACCTGGGAAGCAGTAAAAATTACTTGATTCATTTCACCATATAATTTTGTTTATATTTTCTTGTCTTCATCACTATGGTTATCACCCAATCTAATTTGAGCATGCTAATAAGAAAGCTACGAGTTCCACATATGACGTACATAAAAAAAAAAATGCCTTCTTAAAAATAATTATTTTTTCAAATTCAATTGTAATGCTCATTTAGAAAAGTTCTTTTGATTAGTCTTATTCCCAACCTGTTATAATTCATTTGCATATTTTAAATATTTATGGTGTGTGTACAACTGGTATTTTGTCACTTCCATTTTAGTAATGTCTTCCTTCAACAGAAAACAAGTCTGGAATAAACAGAATAAAGAGTGCAAAAGTTGTTAAAGACAAGGATTGTTGCAAAAACAGATTTGCCCAATCTGACCAATTAAAAACAATGTTTCTCATTTGTTGAAGAAACTGCTGGAAATACTAGATATTAATGAGGTAAACCACTGCCAAGTGGTTTGTCTGGTGTGGCTCAGTTGGTTGAACGTTGTCCCATGTGCACCAAGAGATCTCTGATTCGATTCCCAGCCAGGACACATGCCTGAGTTGTGGGCTCAAACCCCAGTAGGGGGTGTGCAGGAGGTAGCCTACTGATATTTCACTGATGTTTCTCTCTTTCTCCCTATCCCTTCCTCTCTTTCTAAAATCAATGTCTAAAAGAAAAAAGCCAAGAAAAAACTGGAAAACACTTGGATCAAATATAGCTTACGTGTGTGTGTGTATATACAGAATAAACAGGAACCTTGGGAACCATTTGTAATTTTAAATACCATTAAATACTACATAGAATATTTTTCAGGTCTAGGTCTTCCTTTTTTTATTAAACTTATTGGGGTGATATTAGTTCATAAGATTATATGGTTCCAAGTGTACATTTCTATAATATGATCTGTATATTTCATAGCGTCCCCACCACCTAAAGTCGAATCAACTTCTGTCACTATATATGTGGTCCCCTTTACTCTTTACTACCCCCTCACCCTTTTCCCTCTGGTAATCCCATACTGTTGTCTGTGTCTATGAGTTTCAGTTTTATATCCCACATATGAGTGAAATCATATGGTTCTTAGCTTTTTCTGGCTGACTTATTTCGCTTATCATAATATTCTTAAGGTCTATCCATGTTGTCATAAATGACAGTAGTCTTTCCAAAAATAATAATCTTATGTGCTATGGCAAATGATTAGGACATGAAGATTCTTGTTGTTGTTTTTCTACTATCAATCCTTAATTACTCTCAAGTAATTAAACTCTCTATTCACTAATTACTCAATTATTACATACTCATATATAGATTTAAAGATTTATGACTAATATGCTATAATTATTAGAAACAACTAAGAATATTTTAATACTGAATTTACGGACTCACTTTTTGGAAATTAAAAGTGGTGCTTACCATTTTCTGAAGAGAGAGTGGCTCAGAAGAAATACTGATGGAACTTTGTAAACACAACTTTTTAAAAACTGCCTCTGCAACAAACATTTGAAGCCAAGAGGAGGAAAAGGAACAAATGAAAATCTCTAATTCCTGTGAAGAAAAGTCTGTAGAAAACAAGAGAAGTAAATATAGTTATTGCTACACCCAATAAAATTTCTTTCTATAGACTATCTCCTTCATAGATTTTATTCATGATTTCTACACCAGTAAAATTCACCCACATAATTTTAAACCATGAAAAATAGATAATATTCCTGTTCCTTGCCTTTGATGAGAAATTGTTTTATGGTAATGTTCTCACATTTGAAACAATCATTACTTTTTATTATTTTAAATAAAAGTCTTGAAATTATATATGTACATCTGAATAGACTGATGATATATGAATAGATAGACATGGGATTTATTACTATACTTTCCAATTAATGTTCAAGATCTCTTCCCACAACAGGGTTGCACCTTTGGAAAACCAGTACTTATTTTTTACATGGGTATAAGTGTATTTAATTTGCAGTGATCAATCTTGAGCTTATAGGAAGAAATAAATTATACCCCTTCCCCTGACAAAACCCATGAATCCTGACACTGCAGAGAAGGAGGAAAAACAGAAAAATGTAACACAGGAGAATGTATAAGGATTTCATAGAAGTTTGTGCCCACCCTACTATGGTAAGTGGGAGGAAAAGTATAAATTTTAAATGATAAAACAAAAACACCAAGAATCTCAAGTCTCTTCTTTTCAAATGCATAAAAGTACACATGACTCAAAGTGATAAAGAACTAGAGTGACTATTTCCCATGAAATTTATTTAATATGATGAGTTCTCTACTAATACTCTCTGTATAAGAGAATGGATAATACAGTGGAATGATAAAGAATTAGAAAGACCAATCAATAGGACACCAAAGAGCTAAAATTAAGCAAAAACAAACAAAATAAAAAAGTTGTAGAATATAATGAACAACATAAACTGATGAACAAAAACAGATCCAGAGACAGAGAAGCATCGATCAGACCTTCAAACCTCAGAGGGAAGGTAGGGGAGGGTGGGGGTAAGGGGGAGAGTTCAACCAAAGGACGTATATGCAAGCATATAAGCCTAACCAATGGACACAGACACCAGGGGGGTGAGAGCATGAGTGGGGGGGGGGGCAATGCGGAGATAAGAACACATATGTAATACCTTAATCAATAAAGAAAAAAAGTTGTGATATTATACAATAAGGCAGATTAAACTACAAACACTAGAAAAATATAGAATTAGAAAAAAGTCAATAAAATTAGCAAAATAAACATAATAGGTTAAAATACATTTTAAAAATTGGACAGAATGGCCAGATAGTTTTGATGTTCCAGCCAAGATGGTGGAGTAGGTAAATGTTGTACTTGCCTTTTTCCACCATCATGTCAAAATTACAGCTAAATTATAGATCCCTGAAAACCACCTGAAGACTAGCTGAACAGAAGACCTGTAGCTAAGGAAATACAGAAGTCATCACATGGAGACAGACAGGAGTAGGGGAGATCCAAAGGGGCTGGTCCTACACCCATGTGGGGCAGTAAAGAATTGGGTTTGCTGTGGCGGTGAAATAAGGGATGCCAGCCCCACATGGGACTCCCCAGCCTGGAGCACCAGGGCCTGGAGGAAGAATATCCAAAACATCTGGATGTGGAAATCAATAGCACTCCATCTGTGTGAGATGGAGGGCTGCTGTAGACCCAGGCTTCCTCTTAAACAGCCTGAGCACACTTGTTCACAAACACTCGCCCTAAGTTCCAGCAAAGGGTCAGCAGCTTGAAAAGCAAGGACCATGTTTTGTTTCATTCTTCCACTGCATTTGAAGTGTTTAGATCAATGACTGCTAGAGGGCCAATAAAAATATGTTAAATAAATGAAAGGAATAGAAACATTTTGACTGAGACAATTAGTAAATCATAAAATTTAATTTGCGGAAGAGGTTTGAAGTATGAAGAAGGATTAGAATAGAGATTTTAAAAAGGAGAAGAAGGTTTGGAAAAAATACTTATCAGCAAAAGATGATGATGATGTAGCCTAACAAAGGCAAAGAAAGCTTTATTAAAGTTATCTAAAGATGTGAAAAATATAGATTTTGATAATGTTTTCTTCCCACTGAAGAGAAAAAATAAGCTTAAATTAGAGATATGCAAACTATGTCTTGTTGCCTATTATTATGAATAAAGTTTTATTGGAACACAACCATGTTCATTTATGTATTCTGTATCACTGCTTCTTACTGTAACTGCAGAAGTGAGTAGCTGGGACAGAGACTATAGAGCAAGGGTGGGGAACATACAGCCCACGGGTTACAAATCATTTGGTCTGGCCCTGTCAAGGCATTAGGGGTGAGTTAATTAAATGTTTAACCAAATATAGCAGCTAATTTTTAAGTTGATGATTTTGTATGGCCCAAGAATGATGTTAAAAATATCCAAATGGCCCTTGGCAGAAAAAAGGTTCCCCATCCCTGCTGGAGAGTTTGTAAAGCCAAAACTATTTATTACCTGGTACTTTACAAAACACAGTTTGCCAATCCTTAGTTTAAGCCAATACATCAGAATTTTCAAGTAGGCATAAAAAAAGAAAATTCTGATCACTTGATCATAATATATAAAAAGAATAGAAGGAAACTCTGTTCAAAGTGTTTAGAAATAAACAATCCTCTATGTGGGATTGATGGACACTTATCTACTAAAATATCTTCTGCCTTAATTTTCCATAAAACAATTAACAACTAACAACAATTTTATTAAACTAAAATTAATTAAATAGATCTGAATCTGAGTAACTTCATAATATAAATTTTTTCCTTTTGGACTAGGAAAAACTAAAACATCCAGTATACCATAAATGAGAAAGATGGACCAATATCTTCAACTAGAAGTTATAGAGCAGCCAAATTATAACATCTTTACTAATGACTTAGGAAAAGTAAAAAATAGTAACTGAGCTGAAGAATAATACAAAGGAACATTTTTTTAAAAGAGGGAATATTCTCAGAGGAAAAAAAAGTGGTTCATCAAAATATCAAAATATTGACAAAAAGAACATTATTAGAACATCTTGTTCACTTTTTGGGACAAGTGTATTATTATTCTACCAGCTCTATAATAAACACTTTAATTGTCATGTTAGCAATGGCAATGTTAAAGTCTAATTTTAGCTTAAGTCAGTTACAGGCTCAAACTTGTTGGGTTTAAACTTGTCATGTGAAAATTGGGAATAACAGTGGATAACATCATCTTCCTTTAAAGTGAAGAGAAATTCAGAATATGAGTAAAAAAAAGCACTACAACTAATGTACCCCATTGATAGTAGAACCCTGTTAATATAAAGGTTCATTATTTCATGCTTTTGGCTAAAATATATTTCGCTAGATACTGGAAACAACACATATAACTATATTGTTGGTCTCTAAAGCCACTGCTAATCCTGTCCTGAGCTGCCAAAATCAAATAGGTTTCCACTGTGGAGTTAAAACAGGGAATCCCTTTAA
Organism: Myotis lucifugus; assembly: GCF_000147115.1. NCBI lineage: Eukaryota > Metazoa > Chordata > Mammalia > Chiroptera > Vespertilionidae > Myotis > Myotis lucifugus. The sequence goes on from NW_005871048.1 coordinate 25,784,122, forward strand.
CTGAATGTTTAGGTGTCGTGCAAGCAAATACTGCCAGAATCCTGCTGTATTTAAAATGGGAAGGGAAAGAAAGGGGAAAAACTACCTAGTAGGAATGGTGGGAAAGAAATGATAAGAAAGGGTTCTGAAGGAAGATTGAATTTGAGCTACGAAATGTTAAAAAGTCATGCAACAAAGGACAGCTACTCCACAAAAGGAACAGTAATCACCCCTCAGCTCAATGAAACAGAAAGAAAAAAAAAGGAGATAAAATGCTTTAGATAAAAATCTTCTAACCTCAGTAGTGTAAGAAGAGACCTCACTTGCAGAGGGCATTATCGAATAAATCCTGAGCCCAGTTATAACCTGGATTCTTATTCTAGATTCTCTTTACAAAGTATTAAAGTGATTGACAACATATCCAAGAACTTTTTCTTTTATATAACACAAAGACACATTAAAACACATATAACAAAACAATATTTTACTTGGCAGTCTAAAATATTTTTAAGTATATACAAATCATCTTTTATATTTGAGGGCGAGAAAAAGCTCACTTGGTTTAAAATATGTTCATTTTAGGAATTTAGGATTACAAAAATAAAGATAAAAATACAGATAGACAGGAATAAAAGGATTCATAGCTCCCTAAACTGGCTTTGTAGTTTAGGAATATACATAAGGCCTTATATGGAAGCCTCCCTTATTCTGGAAACCCAAAAAAGTTAGGGAGAAATCTTTTATAAGGTGAGCACTAAAAATGAGTTTTGTCACCACACTGCTAAAATAATATTCTTCCCCCAACTTGTGTGAGAGAAAACCTTAAAGTAGATAATGGGAAAAAAGATTAAGAAATATATATATAAATCTATTCCTTCTATTTGCTTCATCCATGCTCATCTGTTAGATTATCATACTCAATGGGGCAAAAAATAGTAGCAGCTCTTTATGTTATAAATAGAGGCCTGATGCACGAAATTCATGCAAGGGGCTCAGCCCTTCAGCCCTGGCTTCGTCTGGAAGGTTGTCTGGATGGTCATTCCGCCATTTGGTCGATTTGCATATTAGGGTTTTATTATATAGGATTATATAGGATAAGAAAAATTATACAGCAATAGGTATATAGAAAAATGTTTTAACTAGTGATATAACCAAAGTTAATACAAGTTACTTTAAAATGTAACTATTCTGATTCAATTTATTTCATTTTTTAATACTGTTAAGTATTCATTCAAGAAGAGACCTAGGAACTGTTCACATGGCATAGGTAAGGTTAGAGACGCACATGCTTTCTCCTCAACTTGAAGAACCAGAAGTATTAAAAGGTACTGAAGAGTTCCTACCATGTGAGATTCAAAAGCACCATACATAAACAAGCAATATTTCTCTCTAATGAAGAGAATAAACTGATAAATGATGTGTGTTGGGGAAGGCTCATGGAACATTTGGAGGAGAATAATAAAATTACATATACAGTATGAACTCAACTATGTAAAAATGCTTAGAAATACTAGAAAGACATACAGTGGGGCCTTGACTTACGAGTGTCCCGACTAACGAGTTTTTCGAGATATGAGCCGTCTCTCGGCTGATTTTTTGCTTTGAGTTGTGAGCTAAAATTCGGGTTACGAGCCAGTTTCAGATACCCCACCGCTAGTTGGCGCAGCGAACGTCACAGTGAACGCCACAACATCAGCCCAGCATCACGTGTCTCACTCGTTCACTTTAAGATTTGACATACGAGTAATTTGAGTTACGAGCTCCGTCACGGAACGAATTAAACTTGTAAGTCAAGGCCCCACTGTATATTAAAAGCTCTACAGTGGTTTTTTGTGTGGGACCATTCATTATGGGTAATTGTTACCTTCCTCTTTATATTGTCTACGTGTGTGTGTGTGTGTGTATATAAATATTTTAAGGAAAGCTTCACATGAAGATATGTTGAAGATTACAGACTGCCTAAAGGAAACTCAAAACTAATTTCCAGAATGGGTCTAAGAAAAACAAAACACAGACAAACTTACCATCACACAAAAGGGAAACATAACTTCCTAAGTCATCAGACATGTGGCGCATCACATTTCTACCCATTTTAAGACCAAGGAAGATCCAATAATCTATTGCTGCTCCAAGAATTCCAGTCAATAAGTAGGCTAGTTCATGTTTGAAGACCTAACATTAAGATGAGAAATGTATTATTAAAATAAAATATATGAATTCTATCAGTATTTATTAATTATTAAATTATATCCAATATTACCTTAGAGATGTATAGAGATCATAGTTTTAAAAGTATGAGTGTTGTTTATATTATCACTTCTATAATAAAAATTATTAAATTCCTATAGCAAGACATACAAACCTTACTTATTTATATTAAGTGTGATTTACCCTACTGTTTAAAAATCTTTCTAATACGTCCAGCCGGTGTGGCTCAGTGTTGAGCATCACCCATGAACCAGGAGGTAATGGTTTGATTCTGGTCAGGGCAAATGCCCAGGTTGTGGGCTCAAACCCCAGTGGGCATGCAGGAGGCAGCCAATCAATGATTCTCTCTCATCATTGATGTTTCTCTCTCTCTCTCTTTCTCTTCTCTCCTCTCTCTCTCTTTCTCTCTCTCTCTCTCTCTTGCTTTCTCTCTCTCTCTCCCTGAAATCAATAAAAATATATATTTTAAAGTCTTTCTAATACATAAGCTATAAAAATGAAGTATAGAAATAATATTTTTAAATATTTGATTGAAATATAAACTTTTTCACAATGTTTTAAAACTATGTCACTGAAATGCCTGTATTTTTGGTATTTTGTCTAGGCATAAAAAAAAATCACTAAATTAACAGTAGGGTATAAGGCATGTGAAAAGGTTTTAATAACTATTAGGGTATCCAAATAGATTATAACTGCTAAATTCTGCCATCACACTACATCATACTATGCCTAACAGGGGATTAGTAACAGAGAAATCTCTAGCACTTTGAACCCTCAGTGACTACTGGGTTTATTTCCTTTGCCCTTAGCAGACAAGGTTCTTACAGGTATATATACCTATAATATTTCACTAAGGCATCATTCGTTATCACAAGAAGCTACTAGTTAAATAATTTTAAAACTGAAGTTCTATTTCTGTTTTTTGTGTGCAAACAAGGACAGTGCTCAAACAGCACATACATCAGGCATGCCAAACAATGTTTACTGAGGAAAAAACCACAGTCAGGATTCTTAGTAGGTGTGCAGGTCCCCTGTTGCCCTATCACTCTGTGGAGCAAGCACACTGTATTCTCTCAGGCTAGACATTAGAATCTGGGCCACAGACTCTGAAGAATGGGGCCACGAGGATTTTAAGTTTCATGATTAGGGAAGCACTGCTCTTCCTCTGAAATGATCAGGGACCACAATACAGAATCTTGACTGCAGCCTGATCCTGACAGGTCAGAATTCATGAGAGGGTGTCGGCACCACTTCCTCTCCTGCCTTGATTAGAGGACTGGATTTAAGCCATTGCAGTTATAGTTGTGTGACTTGGGAAGCAAGCAGCAGGACTGGCCTTAGTAAGCTGGAAAATTACCAATGCCTCCTCTGTACCCTGGGAGGGTCCAAGCATTGCAACTGACCAGAACTGACTCCTTAACCACTAGGTCTTAGCCAGAACTTTGCAGGAAGCCAATTTCATTCCTTGTAAAGCCAACGTGTACATGGGTCACTCTGAGTAAGTTTTACTTCTCATGGTTCAAGTTGTCAAGAGAACATAAAACAGGACAGTGAAAATCTATATTTAAACAAGCAAACTGATCATGTCAAGATCCATGCCACAGAACTGTTCCTTCTAATAGAATGTGAATCTGAGTATCAGCCAAGACAGTACTCAGAAAGAAAGAGACTGGTAGATTTTGATATCTCAAAGTACTCCCCAGCTTAAGCAAATAGTAAATCAGAATCACTTCAGATCCCTGGTCGTAGGACGCTAAATAGGTAAAAGGAAGGTTAGCCCACAGAGCTAATAAGCCTCAAAGAAAACCACAATCTAGCACTTCCAGCAGTTAAAAATAACAAAATCAACCAGTTGGGACTTTTCCTCTTTCCTTACACAAATATATGTACACATGTACCTGACACAAGAAAATATTAATATTGCTTAATATTCAATTTTCCCTGATATTACCATTATTAAACAGAAATAGGTAGGCCTTACAGTACTTTCAAGAAATAACTGTAGGTCCCCTTACCATGATTAACAAAGATCCTGCCAAAGTATTCTTATCTGGGTGCCATTAGCTAAACATACATAATATATAGCACATATCCATAATAGAAAATTTTACATAAAAAGACACTTTCAAATCCAGGTTTTAGATCCTTTTATAATATACTCTTAACTGTGGCATTTAATATAAACAGAAGGCCAAGACACTGTGCTATGGATTGTATTCACTGTAACTTTAACAGGGTATAAACAATGCTACTATTTCTAGCATAGTGATATATATGCTCTAGAAATGGATTAGTGAAAAAAACAGCAAATAAACCACCAAAATAGAAAAGTATCATGAAATACTAAAATGACTGCTAACACTTAAAGAAAAGAACATGAATACCCTAAGAATTTAAAAAATGAAAGATAACATGATTTGCACATATGACTTATTTACCTTAGAACTCCTAGTATGTTAAAGTTTATTACCAGACATTCTGTCAATACAGTTTTCTATGATCAGCCAGTACAAGTAATCTCCAGTTTAGAAACTTGGCGATCATCCAAAAATTGACTAGCATAAAATGTAGAACAAACTAGAATCTTGGACATCTGACTCCCAGGTAGGGCTGTCTACAATATCCCACTGCAACAGATGACAAACTGCTCCTCTAGGACCTCTGTCAGGAAGATGTAAACATAATGCACACACTGTGCCTTTTCCTGTTTTAAACACTTGCATTTGAATGAAACCAGAGAAAATATGCTACAGTAGAGACTTGGACTCTATTAAGGCTTTGCCCTAACAGGCTGTGATATCTTGAATAAGTTATTTAAACTCTTTATCCTTAAGTTCCTTATCTTTAAATGTAAACTGGGTTCCATTTCTACCTATAATTGTAGGGATATCATGAAACAGCACTTAAGGACATCACAAAGAAAAGTAGGTCTAACCACCAAGCTTAGTAAAATTTGTACCTCAATAACCTTGACACAATCCACCTCTGCTCTTTGCCAAGGAAAGCCCAAAGCTTTCTTAGATTAACGGCAATGAAATTCACTGCCATGGTGTCACTCAGCAATACTTGCTGACTGACATTATGACAAAATAATATTAGCATAAACTGAGGAAGTCTGTTTAGCTAATGACTTAAATTGAATGCTTCAACTTAGCAAATCAAGAAACAAATGCTTTACAGCACAGAAAATGATGTCTGTGAACATGCATGGAATTCTTGAAATTGGAAACTGCCAAAAAGATTTAATTAAGTACAAGAATGAATTCTAACAGATAAAGTAACATAATACAAACACAGTTTATATGAACTTAAGCAATAAAATGAAAAATAAAATATTAATTTGCAAAGTTTAAAACCAGTTCGCACATTATAACCGATACTATAATTTATTGCACATTACTTCACAAATATGTCGACTTTATTTATAAATATGAACAAAAATCTTCAAGTTAAAAATCTATAAATCTGTTACTATTGACATCAGTATCTCCTGAGTAAATTCTTTTTTTGTTAATCCTCACCTGAGGATATTCTTTCCATTGCTATTTTTTTAGAGAGTGGAAAGGAGGAAGGAAGTGGGGAGAGAGAGAGAGAGAAATATCAATGTGAGAGATACACTGATCCTGCATGTGCCCAACCAGGACCTGGGAACGAACCTGGAACCCAGGTACATTCTTACCCATGATAGTCCTTTGGTGATTTAGTAAAATTATGAAAACATTAGTTTTATTATTGATTTTATTCATAGGTGAGCCATTTCATTTATATAATCAAATGGATAAAAAATAAACATTAAAAATGAGGACATATTTTCTACCAAAGTACACACAAAGGCAAATAGAAATTAATAAGAATGTTTTTAGTTTTAGTATAGAAGTACTATCCTCAACTGGCAATGAAGTGTAGATAGTTCTATTTCTGTTGACTATTTTAAATTTATACACATTTACATAATCATATTTCTTTTAAAATCAGATACATGTACAAGAAAATGGCTATTCACCTGATTAGTGTTACTAGTATATACTAGGATTACTTGATCACAAAGTCTAGCTACACAGAGAAATAATTTTCCTTTTCTAATGTCAATTTAAAAATAGGACCCTCAAAAGAATTTTCTTCTTTTAAGCATGCCTCAGAAAGCCCTCTAAATAGAATTTTTAAAACCAGTAACGGCTTCTGTTTCTGATAAGGGAGGCCTCGATAATTCAGATAAACACTATTATAAAAGAAAACTAAAAATATTGAATAAAATAGGTAAAACATCTTCTGCAAAGTTATGAGAAATTGCTAAGCCAAGATCAGAGGGAAGGTAAAAACCAAGTGAAGCACTCAAAAGTAGCCCTAAGAATATTTTCTAACTTCAGAAAGAGAGCTGAGATCCAGCAGTGTGGTTTTTGGAGCCTTGGGAAAATGGAGTATAAAAGTCCTAGCCCAAGACCTTACACCTAATACTCTTAGACCCTGAAGATTTTCACCCTCTGAGTAAGTGAATCAGAAGCAAAGACATGCATTTGTAACCCTGTACTTCACTTGGACTGTACAGGAACCCTCTAAATTAGACATTGGATTAGGGTAGTCATGAACTGGTAGGCACCTGGCAGAAACCAACAGAAATTTTCTTTGGAGAAAGATATTCTGTCTTTGCCACAAAATTATTGTTACAATTTCTGAAATGCAATTCACAACACATAGTAAACAATAATTAGCTTGCAAGGGAATATAAAATATGTAAGAGAAGCAAATAACAGAAACAAATAAAGGAGGTCCACAAAGACTACAAATATGGAATTATCAGACAGAGACTATAAAATAACTACTATTGCCATGTTCAAAGACAAAAGAAAACCTTCAAAATTTTGTAGGGAACTAGAAGCCATAAAAACATGTCATAGTAATTTGGAAGTAAAAAAGTCAAAAACTGGAAAAAATATTCAAAGTATAACTGTCATGTTTACCAACATATTAGACACAGCTAAAAAGAATAGTGAACTAAAAATTGGATGAAAAGAACTATCCAGAATGTTCCAAGTATATACAAAACTTGAAAATATAAATAAAAGGGTAAAAAACACAGAGGATACAAAGAAGAGGTGTAATATTGGAATTTTAATAGTAGAGGAGAGAAAATGGATCAGAAAAATTATTAGGATAGAAATGATTTTCCTTACTCTTAACATAGAATAGACTTTATGGCATTTGACACAAGAGCTCTCCACCTGACTACTATGCTTACTGATCCTGCAAAAATATTACCTAGCTGGCAAGTATGATAATTTATCAGTCATGAATAATAACAAAGCATAACTATATATAAAGCAGAAACTGTTACAAAAATAAATAAATAAACAAATAAACAAATCCACAAAGTAGATTCAGAAGAGTTAATTAAAACAATTATCAAACTTGATAGAAAACACTGTAAAACAACAGAGAAAACACATTTTCGCCCCTAATATTTTAAGGAGTAAAAAACAAAAAGTTCAGCTAATTTCAGAAATCAGAAATCATGTATGGCTCATTCTTTAACCAAAATTCACTATTAGAAATGAACAACAAAAGGATACACAAACCAACAAAATCCATTAACAGTAAGAAAACCCATTAATTAAGATGTAAAACACTTTCTTAAAATAATTCTTGGATCAAAGGGGAATTCATTATTGAAAGTAAAAACTAATTTGAAAAAAATAAAAAAATAAAAACAGCCTAAAGTATCAAAACCTATGGAATGGATCTCAAGATGTATTCCAAGGGCAATTTATATTGTGTATGTAAAATGAGCCCTAGCCGGTTTGGCTCAGTTGATAGAGCATCAGCCTGTGGACCAAAGTGTCCTGAGTTCAATTCCATTCAAGGGCTCGTAACTAGTTTGCAAGTTTGATCCCGGGTCCTGGTGGGGGCATGTGTAGGAGGCAACCAATTGGTGTGTCTCTCTCACATTGATGTTTCTCTCTCTGTCTCTCCCCCTCCCTTTCCCTTCCCCACTCTCTCTAAAACAAACAAACAAACAAAATCAATGGGAAAATATCCTCAGGTGAGGATTATCAATTACAACAATAAAAGAATAAAATGAAAAAAAAATCCAAACATTCAAGTACAAGAGACAGTAAAAGAATAAAAAAAATATATATGAGCAGAAATTAATGATATAACACACGAAAAAGTAGGTTAAGTCCCAAAGGCAGAGATCATTTTGAATAGGAGAAAGCAACTTTTATAATGCACCCAAATTGTGACACAATATGTTGCCATGCACTTTACATATTTTACTGTATTTAACCTTTCCAACTATCCTTCACTAAAATCACTCTATGTTAAATTTCTAATGACAGGCAAAATCTACCTACAAAGAAATAGTTCAGGAAATAACTCAACATCCAGAAAGGTAGTTTTAAAAACAAGTAGGAATTTTTATTAACACAAAAAAAAATTTATAAAAATTACAGGTTTCTTGGGAATAGAAATGTATAAAAGTAAAAAATCTAGAATGCCAAGTAACTATAGATTTCTTACTAAAAATCAAATAACTAGCTCCTGCATCCAAATGTGAGATGACAAAGAAATATGTCTCCAAAAATCTTTTACCTTAAAATTAGACAAACTAAATAGAAAACAATGATATATTTAGTTCATTTTAATATATTCAAGTAATTCGCCCGGCTAGCTCAGTCGGTAGAGCATGAGACTCTTAATATATTCAAGTAATTCAAAGAATAAAGAGAAGAAAAACATGTACCATTCAAAGATGTACTTTTTTCATAAACAATTATTCATTTATAAGTTAATCCTACTTACATCATTAGACTTGCATTTTTCCTTGTGAGAATATATAGTCCACTCCAAAAGCATATATACTGGTCTGGTCAAAAGCCCAGAGGTCTCAATTCCTGACCAGAAGATTTCAAGGAGAATTGCCTTTCCCGTTATTTTCAGACTCTGAGAATCTGAGCAGTCACACAACCTAATGAGAATATGAACAAGAATTATGTCAGTCACACAACCTAATGAAGATATTAACAAGAATTATGTATTTACTAGTGGCCTGGTGCACAAAATTCATGCATGGGGGAGGAGGGTCCCCTTAGCCCAGCCTGCACCCTCTCTAATCGGGGACATCCCTCTTGCAATCTGGGACTGCTGGCTTCTAACCGCTCACCTGCCTGCCTGCCTGATCGCCCCTAACTGCCCTCCCCTGCTGGCCTGATCTCGCCCCCAACTGCCATCCCCTGCCACCCTGGTTGCCCCCAACAGCCTCACCTGGTGACCTAATGTCGTCCCTAACTACCCTCCCCTGCTGGGCTGATCACCTCTAACTGCCTCTGCCTGCCTCATCACCCCCAACTGCCCTCCCCTGCTGGCCTAATCTCGCCCCCAACTGCCCTCCCTTGCTGGCCTGGTTGCCTCCAACTGCCCTCCCCTGCCACACTGATCTCGCCCAACTGCCCTCCCCTGCCACACTGATCTCGCCCAACTGCCCTCCCCTGCCGGCCTGATTGCCTCTAACTGCCTCTGCCTCAGCCCTCAACACCATGGCTTTGTCTGGAAGGAAGTCGGATGTCCAGAAGATGGCTGGTCAACCCGGACTAATTAGCATATTACCCTTTTAGTAGTATAGATTATATAGGATAGGATTGCTTAAATGGGGTGGGGGGAGCCTTTTTCAGCAGGAGGAGATGCTCTTGACAGACAAAAACACATAATCCCTATATCTGGACTGATAGCCAGCCATATACACTATACTACTAAACCGGTCATGAAAAAATTGAACCGCTTTCTTACACCTTACACCAAACAGCTGTTGCCCTTAAAACCCCTCCTCAGCCCCCACCTTAGGTTCTGCCTTCGCAGGTCACCCAGGTTAGGTTCTGATTGGTCGGTTTCTATGCCAGTCAGCGTCAAAAGCTCCGCCTCCTAGGCAGCCATTGGCTCCTCACACTTCCCCCAGATTAGGTTCTGATTGGTCGGTTTCTATGTCAGTCAGCGTCAAAAGCTCCGCCTCCTAGGCAGCCATTGGCTCCTGGCACTTCACCCAGATTTGGTTCTGATTGGTTGGTTTCTATACCAGTCAGTGTCTTTGGGCCTATCTCTGGGCCTGATCAAAGAGGTGAGGCTGATCAGCAGCCTGCAAGGCGGGAGAGAAACAGAGGCCTGGCTGCTGGCGCAGCTGGGAGAGAAACAGAGGCCTGGCTGCTGGCGAAGCTGGGAGAGAGAGAGAGGCAACAGCTGATCAACAGCTTCCACGGAGGCTGGGGATCAGACCCTGCCTCTCTCTCTGCAGGCCTCTCTCTGGGCCTGATCCGCAGGCCCCTCGGCAGTCAGTGCTGGATCGCTATGCTGGCACCAGTGGCTGCAGTAGGTGCTGGGTTTCCATGGCTTCCAGTGTTCAGTTGAGCCTTGGTCGTTGTGGACTTTATGGACCCTGGCTCTTTATATGTATAGATGGTCAATTTGATCACTATAGTAATAAACACAGGATCTTGTCAGTAGACAAGGAAAATTCTAGCTAGGGGCTAGGACAGGGGTGGGCAACTTTTTGACTCGAGGGCCACAATGGGTCTTAAACTCGACCGGAGGGCCGGAACAAAAGCATGGATGGAGTGTTTGTGTGAACTAATATAAATTCAAAGTAAACATCATTACATAAAAGGGTACGGTCTTTTTTTTTTTTTAGTTTTATTCATTTCAAATGGGCCGGATCCAGCCTGCGGCCCGTAGTTTACCCACGGCTGGGCTAGGAGGAAGGGAGGAAAAGGGAGATATCTATAATACTATCAACAATAAAAATATATTTTAAAAGTTCTAGCAATTTCTGAATAGAGAAAGGTCATAATACATAAAATTTATCTTTATAATAAAAGCCTAAGTGGCCATTACGGCAGAAGAACCAGAATGACCGTTCACTATAATGTGAACTGACCACCAGGGGGCAGACGTTCAAGTCAGGAGCTGCCTCCTGGTACTCAGTGCGCTCCCATAGGGGGAGTGCCACTCAGCCAGAAGCCAGGCTCATGGGTAGCGAGTGCAACAGCGGTGGTGGGAGCCTCTTCCGCTTCCCCGGCAGTGCAGAAGAGCAGCGAGCCTAGCAGTAAGGAGCAGTGAGCAGGCGGGCGGGTGATAAGGAATGAGGGCTCCTGGACTGTGAGAGGGATGTCCGACTGCTGGCGGAGAGTGGGCCTAAGCCAGCAGGCAGACATTCCTCGTGGGGTCCCAGCAGACTGTGAGAGGGCGCAGGCTGGGCTGAGGGGATCCCCCCACCCCGCCACCAGTGCACAAATTTCATGCACCGGGCCTCTAGTAGTTTTAATAAAGGATAGCATATAAAAAAATGTCCTGAGTTCAACATAACCACCAAAAAGTACACATAGTAATCTAACTTTAAGAGCATACACAAAACTTGTGATTATTACAGATTCAGTGTTAAAACCTAAAGTACAGCTTTTTACTTAAGCATTCAGTTACTAAAAATTCAAAAGTATATAAATTATGAAAAATAAAAACACTCTCACATACCCAAATGTATAAGCTGGTGAAAAATTAAAATCTGAACTAAGGCTACAAAAAAGACCTCTATTGCCACTTAAGGACTGTGCCTAGAAATACGTTTTAAAAATAAATCTACTTCAAACTGGAAAACTATGTGATTTTTAAAAAATATGTATATAGCCCTAGCCGGTTTGGCTCAGTGGGTAGAGTGTCAGCCTGGGGACCGAAGGGTCCTGGATTCGATTCTGGCCAAGGGCACATGCCCAGGTTGAGGGCTCAATCCCCAGTAGGGGGCATGCAGGAGGCAACTGATCAATGATTCTCTTTCATCATTGATGTTTCTGTCTCTCTATCCCTCTCTTTTCCTCTCTGAAATCAATAAAAAATATAAAAATAAATAAAAATATGTATATAAATGATTAGAAAAATGGTATGTAAAACAATGTAAATATAAAAAAAGTGGTGTGTTTTTTTTGTGATTAAAACTTACTTTTGACTCAGTTGTCGTACTTCACTTTCAACTAAATTGAAGAAAAATTTGAGCAGTGTCAGGTAGAGTACCTTAGAGCCAGTAATATTTTCTGAAATCTGATGACAAAAATTTTCATTGAAAAGGCAAGACCTGAAAAACATGAACCCAACAAAAATACAAACAATTTTTTGAGTAATCTGTGGACATAGTATTTTTTAGAGTATTACTGGAATTGTAATAAAATTTGCTTCAACAAAATATAAAGCAAGGTCAGTAAAATTTATTACTATTTTCTTCCTTTAAAAAATTAAATCATGTCAAGTATTTCATAATATTACATTTTTAATAATACAGGTCTAATTTCTTTTTCAATGATAGTAATGTTTAATAACCATCTGGTACTCTCCCTCTGTACTCTTTATATCACTGATAAAGAATAAAAAATAATGAATTTCATTAAACCCTTTTGATTCAGATGACCAGCTATACTCCATAATCCCCCTCTTATTCAAGAGAATTTTATTTTTTCATTATTTAGTAAAATGAAGGTTATTTTAGGGCTAATTTTTAGAGTTCCAAAAATTTAGCATTTATTTTCTTTCTGACAGTAGTCCTGTCCAACAGAATGTTCTGTGATGATGGATATGTTTTACTGAACTGTAACTTGTGCAATGAAGGACTTAAATTTTTAATTATCTAATCTTAATTAAATAGTTACATAAGACAGTGGTTACTGGATTGGACAACAGAATTCTACAGTAGTTTTCCAAAGAGAATATAATATTACTCAGGACTATAGATCTGAAAGAAATAGAGTTCTAGGCAACTATTTACTACAATTTTATCTAACTTTATTATCAATTATATTAACGATATACTTGTAACTTTGTCCTTCTATCTCTACCTTCCTCAATTTCTGTTTGAATACCACATTCTCAGGTTAGGAAGGTTCTTAGGAGCTATTAAATTTGACAATTCATTTAATATTCAAATCTGTTCTACAAGATCCTCCATGCCCACAATCAGTTACTCAGTGTATCTGAAAATTGCCAGAGATGGGTACTATAGTATCCTTTCTTTAAAAAAAAAAAAGTACATTATAAAAGATTTCAAATATATTAAAAAGTAGACTAATATCACCCCACTCACCTGTATTCATACCACTTCTATAGGCTCTTTTCCCCAACCCTCATCAAACCCAATTATTTTGAATCAAAATCTAGATATTTCTGTTTATCAAAAAATATACTTTAAGCTGTCCAACTTTCATTTCCTGTAGATTCAATTAATTCATCCAAACATTTATTAAGCACTTTTTATGTTTCAGGCATTAAATTAAGCACTGAGGTTAAGGCTTAAAACTGAGCATCTACTCTTATGTCAAAGATCTCTTTGGAAAGAGCATACTGGGGTACTTTGAATATAAATTAAGAGGAAAAAGTGAAATCAAGGTCAATAAAGCAGGTATTACAATACTTTTACATAAGAAGCATTTAAGTCTTTTAAAATAAAGGCAATGACAGTGAAGGAAGAAACAGATTTGGAAATTAGAAAGATGTCAGCTACATAAAGCATATATCCTCATATCCTCTACCATGCTAGGCTAATGCTGTTGTGTTAGAATTGTATTTTCATACCAGTCACCTTCAAAAGTGAAAAAAACTGTTTGTTATATTTATCTTCTTATCCGTGAAGTGTAGCACAGTGCCTGGCTCCCAGTAAATATTCAATAAACATTTGCTGAAAGAATGCATTAAATGCATGCTAGCTAGTAGTTTAGTAGGTGTACCAGTTAATAATGTGGATTTTTTTTCAATAGATGGAGTTACACATGTGTTGATATAGATGCCATTTGATATTTAAGCTATTTTGTTGTATTGACAACAAGCTTCAAAACTTCATATGTCAAATTTGCTGAAGGTGTTAACATCATAGATATTTTTACACTTAAAAATGTCAAATTTCGGCAGAGACTACGCCATCTTGAAGGAGAGAGTGGCTGTGATCAGAAACCTAGCCTTACCTTCAACCAGAAAGAACTCAGACACCTCCCAGGACCCTACAACCACAACACCCAGGGACCAGCTGCAAACCCACAAACACCGGGTCTCAAGCAGTGCGATACACGATGCGGACGAGCCCTGCACCTTCTCAGGGAAAGGTCAAATATCGCCTAGAGAAAGTTAATGGAGGAGACAAAGAGCTACATAACCAGACACTCAGAGAGGAGCAATCATGGGGAGACAAAGATACAGCCCACAGACATCACCAGAAAAGGAAGTAAACAGAATGGAGGCAAGCAATATGTCAGAGAAAGAATTCGGAGAAATGGTCATAAGGTCGCTGAAAAGGTTGGAAGACAAATTCAACAATATGTGTAAGAACCAAGAGGAAATGAAGAACCAAGAAGAAATGAAAAAATGACATCGCTGCGATAAAGAACTCAATAGAAAGCATCAACAGTAGAATAGAAGAAGCAGAGGACCGCATCAGTAAGCTAGAAGACAAGGTAGGAAAAATACCCAGGCAGAGCAGCATCTAGATAAAAAACTTAAAAAACAGAAGGAGAGCCTAAGGGAACTTTGGGACAACATGAAACAAAACAACATCAGCATAATAGGGGTGCCAGAAGGAGAGGAAACTGAGCAAAGAATAGAAAACCTGTTTGAAGAAATAATGACAGAACACTTCCCTGATATAGGGAAGAAAAAACTTACACAAGTCCAAGAAGCTCACAGAGTCCCAAATAAAATGAACCCCAAAAGACAGATGCCAAGGCACATTATAATTAAATTGGCAACAACCAATGACAAAGTAAGAATCTTAAAAGCAGCCAGAGAGAGACAGAAAGTTACCTACAAAGGATCCCCCATCAGACTGGCGACTGATTTCTCAACAGAAACACATCAGGCAAGAAGGGAATGGAATGAAATATACAAAGTCATGAAAAGGAAGGGTCTGAATCCAAGAATACTGTACCCAGCAAGGCTATCAATCAAAATTGAGAGTGAAATCAGGAGCTTCACAGACAAAAAAGGACTAAAGGGGTTTATTACCACCAAACCAGCAATGCAGGAAATGCTAAAGGATCTGCTGTAAAAAGAAGAAATAGGAAGCGAAGAAGGAACACAGGGGTAAAGAATAAAAATGGTGACAAACAAGTACCTATCAATAATAACTTTAGCTGAAACCGGTTTGGCTCAGTGGATAGAGCGTCGGCCTGCAGACTGAAGGGTCCCAGGTTCGATTCTGGTCAAGGGCATGTACCTGGGTTGCGGGCACATCCCCAGTGGGAGATGTGCAGGAGGCAGCTGATCGATGTTTCTCTCTCATCGATGTTTCTAACTCTCTATCTCTCTCCCTTCCTCTCTGTGAAAAATCAGTAAAATATTTTTTTAAAAAAATAACTTTAAATGTAAATGGATTAGATGCCCCAATCAAAAGACATAGGGTAGCTGAGTGGATAAGAAAACATGACCCATATATCTGCTGTCTAGAGGAAACCCACCTCAGAACAAAGGACTCACACAGACTGATGGTGAAGGGACAGAAAAAGGTTTTTCAGGAGAATGGAAATGAAAAAAAAGCTGGGGTAGCAATACTTATATCTGACAAATTAGACTTCAAAGTGAAGGCCATAACAAGCGATAAGAAAGGCCACTTCATAATACTAAAGGGAGCAATTCAACAAGAAGATATAACTCTGGTAAACATGTATACACCCAATACAGGAGCACCCAGATACATAAAAAAACTTCTGGAGGATATCAAGGTAGAGATTGACAGCAATACAGTCATAGTAGGGGATTTTAATACCCCACTAACACCACTGGACAAATCCTCTAAACAAAAAATCAGCAAAGAAACATCAATCCTAAATGACTCACTAGATCAAATGGAATTAATTGACATCTTCAGAACATTTCACGCCAAAGCCACAGAATATACGTTCTTCTCAAGTGCACATGGGT
This sequence comes from Myotis lucifugus, assembly GCF_000147115.1. Classification (NCBI taxonomy): domain Eukaryota; kingdom Metazoa; phylum Chordata; class Mammalia; order Chiroptera; family Vespertilionidae; genus Myotis; species Myotis lucifugus. The sequence continues at coordinate 25,800,238 of NW_005871048.1, forward strand.
CATTTTCAAAGATAGACCATATCACAGGAAAAGTCTCTTCAAATTCAAGAAGACAGAAATCATATCAAGCATCATCTCAGACCACAATGGCATAAAACTAGAAATCAACTACAATAAAAACAATCCAAAAAAATCAAACACCTGGAGGCTAAATAGCATGCTATTAAACAATGACTGGGTTACCAAAGAGATCAAAGAAGAAATAAAAAGCATCATAGCAACAAACTACTATGAAAACACAACAATCCAAAATCTATGGGACACAGTGAAAGCAGTCTTGAGAGGGAAGTTCATAGCTCTACAGGCCTACCTCAAAAAAAACAAAAAACAGTGGTAATAAATTATCTAACCCTACAACTCAAAGAGTTACAAAGAGAGCAACAAGAAAAGTCCAGTGTAAGCAGAAGGAAGGAAATAATAAAGATCAGAGCGGAGAAAAACGACACAGAGACCAAAAAAATAATACAAAAGATCAACAAAACCAAGAGCTGGTTCTTTGAAAGGATAAACAAGATTGATGAACCTCTAGCCAGGCTCACCAAGAAGCAAAGAGAGAGGACACAAGTAAACAAAATCAGAAATGAAAGAGGTGAAGTAACAACCGATCCCACAGAAATATAAACGATTATGAAAAAATACTATGAACAACTCTCTTCCAACAAAATGGACAACCTAGATGAAATGGACATATTCTATTAAAAATACAGTCTCCCAAAACTCAACCAAGAAGAATCAAAAAACCTGACTAGGCCGATAACTACCGAAGAAATTGAAATAGCGAACAAAAATCATCCAGCAAACAAAAGCCCTGGTCCGGATGGCTTTACAGGCGAGTTCTACCAAGCATTCAAAGAACTAAAATCTATTCTCCTCAGACTATTCCAAAAAAATTCAAGAGGAAAGCAGACTTCCAACCTTTTTCTAAGAAGCCAGCATTACCCTAATCCCAAAACCAGATAAAGATACCACAAAAAAAGAGAACTACAGGCCAATATCCTTGATGAACATAGATGCTAAAATCCTCAATAAAATTCTAGCAAATCAGATTCAGTAATACATTAGAAAGATCATACACCATTACCAAGTGGTATTTATTCCAGGGATGCAAGGATGGTACAATATCCGCAAATCAATAAATGTGACACATCACATAAACAAACTGAGAGACAAAAATCACATAATCATATCAATTGGTGCAGAAAAAGCATTTGACAAAATCCAACACCTTTTCTTGATAGAAATTCTCAGCAAAGTGGGAATAGAGGGATCATACCTCAACATAATAAAAGCCTGTATGACAAACCTACAGCCAACATCATACCCAATGGGCAAAAACTAAACCAATCTCCCCTAAGAACAGGAACAAGAAAAGGATGCCCACTTTCACCACTCTTGTTCGACATAGTACTAGAAGTACCAGCCATAGCGATCAGACAAGAAGTAGAAATAAAAGGCATCCAAATTGGAAAAGAAGAAGTAAAACTGCCCTTATTCCCAGTTGACATAATACTATACAAAGAAAACCCCAAAGACTCCATCAAAAAACTACTAGAACTAATAAATGAATTTGGCAATGTAGCAGGATACAAAATTAACACTCAGAAATCTATGGCCTTTTTATACACCAATAATGAACTCACAGAAAGAGAAATGAAAAAACAAACAAAACCAATCCCATTTACCATTGCAACAACAAAATTAAGATACCTAGGAATAAACTTAACCAAGGACGTAAAAGACCTGTACTCGGAAAACTAAAGGACATTGAAAACAGAAATAGAGGAGGACATAAACAAATGGAAGAACACACCATGTTCATGGATTGGTAGAATCAACATCATTAAAATGTCCATACTACCTAAAGCAATCTATAGATTCAATGTAATACCTATTAAAACACCAATGGCATACTTCAAAAATCTAGAACAAACTCTCCAAAAATTCTTCTGGAATAAAAAAAAGACCTCGAATAGCTGCAGCAATCCTGAGAAAGAAGAACAAAGTTGGAGGGATCACAATACCAGATATCAAGCTATATTACCAAGCCACAGTTCTCAAAACTGCCTGGTACTGGCACAAGAACAGACATACAGACCAATGGAACAGAACAGAGAACCCAGAAATCGACCCAAGCTATTATGCTCAATTAATATTTGACAAAGGAGGCAAGAGCATACAATGGAGTCAAAACAGTCTCTTTAATAAATGGTGCAGGGAAATTTGGTCAGATATATGAAAAAGAATGAAACTAGATCACCAACTTACACCATACACAAAACAAACTCAAAATGGCTAAAGGACTTGAATGTAAGATGGGAAACCATAAAAATCCTACAAGACTCCCTAGGCAGCAAAATTGCAGACATATGTTGTAGCAATATCTTTACAGACACAGATCCTAGGGCAAGAGAGACTAAGGAGAAAATAAACAAATGGGACTACATCAAAATAAAAAGCTTCTGCACAGCAAAAGAAACTATCAACAAAACAACAAGAAAGCATGGGAGAAAATATTTGCCAATGTTATCTCCGATAAGGGTTTAATCTCCAACATTTACAGGGAACTCATACAATTTAGCAAAAGGAAGACAAACAATCCAATCAAAAAATGGGCAAAGGACCTAAATAGACACTTTTCAAAAGAGGACATTCAAAAAGCCAAGAGATACATGAAAACATGCTCAAAGTCACTAATCATCCGAGAGATGCAAATCAAAACAACAATGAAGTACCACCTCACACCTGTCAGAATAGCTATCATCAACAAATCAACAAATGACAAGTGCTGGAAAGGATGCAGAGAAAAAGGAACCCTCCTTCACTGCTGGTGGGAATGCAGACTGGTGCAGCCATTGTGGAAAACAGTATGACGTTTCCTCAAAAATTTAAAAATGGAACTTCCATTTGACCCAGTGATCCCACTTCTAGGAATATATCCCAAGAAAACAGAAACACCAATCAGAAATGATATATGCACCCATATGTTCATAGCAGCACAATTTACCATAGTTAAGATTTGGAAACAGCCTAAGTGCCCATCAGTAGATGAATGGATTAGAAAACTGTGGTACATCTACACAATGGAATACTACGCTGCTATAAAAAAGAAGGAATTCTTACCATTTGCAGTAGCATGGATGGAACTGGAGAGCATTATGCTACGTGAAATAAGCCAGTCAGTGAAAGAAAAATACCACATGATCTCACTCATTTATGGATAATAAAGAACATTATAACCTGATGAACAAAAAGATAGTTACAGAGGCAGAGAAGCATCGAACAGACTTGAGTGGGAAGGCTGGGGAGTGTTGCGTTGGGGGGGAGGTGTTGGGGGGGAAAAGGTAAGAGATCAACCGAAGGACTTGTATGCATGCATATAAGTATAAACAATGGACGCAAGACACTGGGGGGGGGGGGTGAGGGCAAGTGCCAGGGTGTAGGGGAGGCCAGGGGAAGGTCAATGGGGAAAAAAAGAAGACATATGTACTACTATTTGTAATACTTTAAACAATAAAATAAAATTTTAAAAAAATGTCCAATTTCATGCCAAATAAAGAACATTTGCAGGAAGTTTTAATTCATTATTTTGACAAAAAAGTTATCGTATACTTCGGGAAGCTTATGGTGAACATGCTCTATCTCAAGATACGTGTGAACGCTGGTCTAAACCCTTTAAAAGTGATTATTTTGATGTGAAAGACAAAGAACATCCAGGTCAACAAAAAAATTTTGAAGACCAAGAATTACAAGCATTATTGGATATAGATGCGTGTCAAACTCAAAAACAACTTGCAGAAAGATTAAACGTTGCTCAGCAAACAATTTCCGATCGTTTACAAGCAATGGGGAAGACTTTAAAGGAAGGAAAATGGGTGCCACATCAACTGAATGAAAGACAAATGGAAAACCGAAAAGTCATCAGTAAAATGTTGCTTCAACAGCACGAACGAAAGTGCTGTTGCATCGAATTGTGACTGGCGATGAAAAGTGGATTTATTTTGAGAATCCCAAATGCACAAAATCATGGGTTGATCCAGGTCTACCATCAACATTGACTGCAAGGCCAAATTGCTTCAGAAAGAAGACAATGCTCTGCATTTGGTGGGATCAGGAAGGTATGGTGTATTATGAGCTTCTAAAACCAGGTGAAACTATTAATACTGATTGCTACCAATAACAAATAATCAATTTGAACCACACTTTGATGGTGAAACGTCCAGAATGGGCCAGAAGACATGGCAAAGTAATTTTGCTTCATGATGACGCACCATCACACACTTCAAAACCAGTTAAAGACATGTTAAAAGATCTTGCTTGGGAAGTGTTAACCCACCCGCTGTATTCACCAGACCTTGCTCCTTCAGATTACCACTTGTTCAGATCGATGGCACAGGCACTTTCTGAGCAGCACTTCAAAACGTAAGAAGAAGTGGAAAATTGGGTCTCTGAATGGTTTGCCTCAAAACAAGAAAAGTTCTATTGGGACGGTATCCACACATTACCTGAAAGATGGGGGAAATGTGTAGCTAGCGATGGACATTACTTTGAATAAAGCACTTTTGATGTTTCTCTTGAAATTATCGTGTTTTCTTTGATTACAAAAGCCACATTATTAATCGGTATACCTAGTAGCTTGCTTCAAATATATCATAACCAAGATGGTAGGTGAATCTTTATGATCTCAAATTGATAACCAAAGGTCTAGCCTTTGCTTGGCTAGGCAAGTATCTTTTCTCTCACTACTATGGACCCCCTAAAACTAAACACTTGGACAAAAAAAATACTTCCTACACAAAGGAAGGCTATCAGAGACAGAGAGCTATCAGAAAAGAAAGGGAAAAAATGATTAGTTCTGCTGGGGAGAAAGGAGAAATAGGAAGGACTTCTGGAGAGAGTAACATTTGGAAGACAAAAGAAGAAGCATATAGGAAGATGACAGCATGTGCAGAGGCACGAAAGAGATGACATATTTAGTAAACAGAAAATTCAGTTTCAAACTTCAAATTTCTAGCTGAAAAAATGTAACAAACACTGATATTTAAAATGTTTGTACTTTTGATGACTAAAGTTTGATGATATTCATATCCAATAAATTTTCTTAATTTTTAAAACAATATGCAAGCTTAGCATTTTGTTAAAAATAAAAACAAATAATGATTTGGCTTTCTGTGAATCCATTTCAGGCATTCAATAAACATGTTTAAATCAGCAGTTCTCAACCTGTGGGTCACGACCCTTTGGGGGTCGAACGATCCTTTCACAGGGGTCGCCTAAATACATCCTGCATATCAGATATTTACAATTCATAACAGTAGCAAAATTACAGTTATGAAGTAGCAATGAAAATAATTTTATGGTTGGGGGTCACCACAACATGAGGAACTGTATTAAAGGGTTGCGGCATTAGGAAGGTTGAGAACCACTGTTTTAAATAAACTGATTGACAAACATGACCAATTCAGACGTGACCTTTTTATAGTTCTGCAATAAATACAACACAAACATTACATATCCACACATACAGTAAATTTTGAAAGAAAACATTTACTTCTTTCATGAGTTCCTAAAAATCCAGCATAACTAGTAAATTAAATTAGATCCTCACATGTGAAATTCCTTACCTGATAAGCACTTCTATTAGAGACCACGCTCCTTTCATACAAGTTGGACATTGAAACAATTCTAAGTAATATCTTGACATGGTTGGGGACTTCCAAGGAGGATGCAGGTGAAGAAGAGCTGACAATATATGAAAGTATCGACCAGAAAATGTATCTATATTATCCTATTGTTTAAAAATAAACAAACAAATCAAACACTTTAGCCAAAAGTATACTTTCACCAGCAAATTCAGTCTAAAACTATAGTAACTATGGCCTAACTTTCTTGCTAAATAAATTTATTTGAGTAAAAGATCAGATAGAAGTATGTAGCTAGTTAAATACTACAACATATTTGTGTACACTCTAAATATGTATCTATACATTAGATAATACTAGCTTTTGGGACTAACTTATATGAAACGCCCATTTTATTTTTAATGATTAGAGTGAGATAAGAGTTTCAAAATGTGACCTGAAAGGAACTAAAGGTAAGAAGTTTTTCATGCAACATTCTTTCTTATCCCCAACATTCGTCTGACATAGCTTCAACCTGTTATTTCTTCAAATTGGCACCTTGCTGATGAACATGATTAGAAAGCTACCTTTGAAAAGCTATTCCTATTGGTTTTCACAATTTAAAAAGTACGTTATCTATACTATAAATAAAAATGGTCATTATCAATGTACTAAAGGAGTAATTTACCAAATGGCACTCTAGGTCATTGTAGTGTAATGTTGTCTATTTTCACTGCCATGACACACACACGCATAAAAAAAAAAAGATAAAATTTTTTCCAAGATAAAATTACCTTGGAAATTCTGAGAAAATAGTAAGTTAAAAGCACTCAGAGTAATACCTGGTAAATTGTTTAAAAACAGTAGAGAAATAGTAATAAATGGGCACCACATTTCCTATTAAAATGAGGCAAGAAGTACTGAAGAGAAAATAAGCTGTAAGCATACAAGAAACAAAAAAATGTTCATATTTTACATTCCTTGAAAGACTGTTCTTACCTGTAGAATATTCTCTAGAAGAGCATGAAGAAGGCATACAGGAGGGATATAATGTGCTTGCAAAGAGGAAAGCTCTTCAATCGCTTCTTTAAAAAACTGGCCTTCGATGAGACTTTCAATTAAATTTAATATACCTCTGGGAATTTCAGCATTTTTAGCCTAAGAAAGGAGAGAATCTATGACTCAAACAAGGTAAGGGTAAAATCCTGGGATCAAATCTTGAATTATCAAGGAGCCTTAATTTCCTCATCTGTAAAGTGACAATAAGTCCTGACTTTATAATTTCACAGGATTGTTACATGGTTCAAAAAGGATGACTTATATAAATGTGTTTGACAACTATAAGGCACTGCAAAAAATATATTACTGCTTTACTTATTCTCTGTTGCCTTAAATAGTAAGGGGCAATACTACCTCTAAAAGAAATAATTTAAAAGGCATTTGCAAAGTCTGGCTGATGATGAGGAAACCTAAGTCAGAGCTATAATTACACATAATTCTTTAGGTGCAAAATTATTTTTTTATTTTTCTTTTAAACTTATAAGCAAACTATGTCTATTAAGATATACTAAATATATTAAAATTTTTCAAGCACCATCAATATGTGCAAAAGTAACAACTGCATAATGTCATTAAAAATCACTCTGAGAATGCACATTAATACAGTTATAAGAGTTCCACGAAATATATTCCCCTTGGTCAAAATATTTTTAACAAAGCAAGTTAACCACTTTGAACTAGTCAAGAATCAAAAATACTCTAAAAGACTACATGGAATAAAATAATCATTTTAAAGAAGTGAAAAAGTATATAAAAGATATATACATTTTTAAATATATTTTAATCTATAAGTAGTATTTATAAAAGCTATAAAATATCAGAACAGGGATATAAAACTCATCTATGATGAGCACAAGGTTTTAATTCTTGTTATTAGATTTTACTACCATATAAAAATTTTTGAGGCTTTGACAGACAGTATTTTTAATTAGGAAAACTACATTTAAAATTTAATAGGGGCCCTGAAGTCATCTCAATACACCCAGGTGTGGGTTTGGCACATAAAGAATCTACCAATGAATTCATAAGTAAGTGGAACAACAAATAGACGTTCCTCTCTCTGTCCCCACCCCACTTCCTCTCTCTTTCTCAAATTAATAAATGAAAAGAAGGAAGCTTTGTGGGCAGACAATACATTCCTTTACATCAAAACACTAAAAATAACAAAACATAAAGCCTCACTTTTTCCCCATCACCACCCTACTGCAAGCCCCTTACCTCCACATTGTATATTGGTTGTTTATCTATCTTAATGCAGCTGTATCTGATAGCCTACAAAATATCAATCATATAATTAAAATTTAACATTTTTTTGGTCAAAAAATACATTTCAGTTTACAAACTTCAGTCAAACTTACAAAACAAATTTTGATACTCGTGTTTACTCAGGCTAGGGATGTCTTATCATTTTAGGTAACGGTACTCTGATGAATATGAACATTCTCTATTTTCTCCTTCTAAATTAAAATAACTTAAAAGGCAAAGTCATATTTACTTTGAAGATCTGGAGAGGTCCACTGTCCTCACTATTTTAATAATTAGAAATATGAATAGGGAAAACATTTTATATAAGGGTCCATAGAAGAAAAATATGCAGTCATGTTTTCTATAAAGTCACATATATACCTTCCTCTATTCTTATAAAATACCTACAATTATATATTTGTTTAAAATATTAAACTAGAAAAATATCTTCCACAAACATAAAAAAGATAATATCCTGATTATATGAAAAGCTAAAAAATTTACCAAACCATATTTTTTCTTGAGCTTATCAGATAGCAGAGGCCTCTTAGTGCAATCAGCTAAACTAAAATATGAAGAAAGACAGGAGCCTCCAAGGAAACGGGACATGAGCACTAATTTATCTCAAACACAGCATGGTAGAAAGAGAAGGCCTCCATTAAAGAGGGTAAGAAAGTTTCAGCTAAAATTTCCACCACTAGCTAAAGGTCAAGTGAGGGCTGCATGAAGACAGCAGAACCCCTGGGAATCAAAGACATAAGGGGAGTTAGCACTCAATGGAAGTATTTTCTCCATGGATCTCATCAAGGGCACATGGAAAAAAAAGGAGACAGGATGGGAGACTAAAGAAATCTTCCCTAGGCCTGGGCAAGGTGAACAGCAGTTGCTATGAGAAAGGCAGCAAACCACGTTACATATAATTTATCTGTAATCATGGAGGTATTAGCAGAGAATTCAACATATTTACTAAGTGGCCAAATAATTACTGTTCATAACAAATTAATGAATTAAGAAAAGTATTTTAAGAAACATTAAACATAATAAGGAGCCATTTATTATTTTTATTATTATAATAATTATTATTATTGTTTTGCTTATATTAGAGAACAGGAAACGATACAAAATCTTTAATATGCCAAGTTCTACCTGAGTTCTATATATGTGCTTCCTTAAGGCATTTTTTATTTCAACAATATCCACATTTGTCCTGATATCCTTGGTTTTTGATTCTTTGGCATGATCAGCAAAAACAGAAATCTTCCTTTCTTTCTGCATATATGGAAAAGTACATTAGACAGTGTACTATAGATAGTGTCAACACAAGTGATTAGTATCACAATGGACAATATAATGCAAGAGCACATCCATGCAGTGTTAACCACAGCAAGTATCCTTCCAATCATATTATATAAAGATTATACAATGAAAAAAAAGTTTTTAAAAAGCAAACAGTTTGATTTGGAAAGTTTTACCTGATACTTACATATGTATTTTCTTAAGGTATTTTTCATTTTAGCCTGTCCCAAATCTTTCCTAGAACCTCTCTTGTGTTTCTTTGTTGCCATGCTCACGAAAAATATGATCCATTATTTATTTACCTTTATCATTCTCTAAAGAACCTCCTGAATATATGTATACAAATTTAAATCTACAATAAAAGCATAATATGCTAATTAGACTGGACATCCTTCCGAATGACCTTCCAGACAAAGCCGGGGCTGTGAGGGAAGCCTGGGTCCCAGGTGCCAGAGGGAAGCCGGCTTGGTGCTGGTAGCCGGGGGAAGGAAGGCCTACTCTTGCACTAATTTCGTGCAATGGGCCTCCAGTTGTAAAATAAAGTTATAATCTAGAAAAATTAACTCAAGAAGGATCCTGTTTTAAAGACAAGCTATCTTATCAAAATGGTCTATATTATACTAGAAAAGAGAATGATAAAAACTAAACTTTAGATCAGAATGTGTTAACCAAACTACATACACATGGAGTCTTAAGGTACTTTTCATTTTAACAATTTTAGCCTCTCTTTTTCAGAACATTTGTTTCTTTTTTCTTTTTTGTTACATTCAGGCAAAACAAAGTGTATTTGAATATCCTGATTATTAACTCAAATTTCTTTGTGTATATGTAAAAATACTTTCATTGTGAACCAAAGTTAACCATAACATTATGTATATCACATCAGATTAACTGAAGAAGGATTTCCTGTAAGATGTGCAGGTTAATATTTAACACAGCAAGCAATCATAAAAATCAGACTATGTATGTCTACATTACACTAGGGAAGAGCCAGAAAAAATGAAAACTGTTTAGTTTAGCTTACAAAGTTTTACCTGATCTCTATATGTATGTTCTCTTAAGGTACTTTTAATTTTATCATGTTGGACGTCCTTCCTGGAATCTCTCTCTTTTTCTTTTTTGGCTTTTTTCCTCCAAGTATAACTCCTTTGAATTTCTTCATCCTTTTTCTTAATTCCCTTCTACATGTATTTAGACAACAATTAAACAAATCTTAATATGAATATGTTATAAAATCCAAATAAATTTAAGATGAGTCTGACTTATAACAAAATAATACATTTTAAAATTAATTATATATAAATACAACAGGAAAACTCATCTGCTGGAGGGGGTATACTATAAGAAACATATTTTAGAAAACAGTTGGGTATTGCTAAGTACAATTGAACATGCAGTCCTTATTCCCAACATAGGAATTCTACTCCTAGGAATATATCCTAAGCTATAGAAACTCTTAAACATGTACACACCAAGAGTCATGGAAGAAAATGTTCATACTGCTCATGGCAGAAATGTTCATAATTGCAAAAATCAACCAATTAATCAAACACCAACAAAAAGAAATCCAGCAAAAAAGCAAGTCACAGAAAACTATAAATAACATAAACTTTAGATTCTTTAAAAACTGTACACAAATGCTTTATAAAAACTTTTGTAAATATAATTGAAAACAATTTCATAAATAACATATATGGCAAATTTAGAAAACAGCTGTAAAATAGAAATTATTTTTAATTTGAAAGATCTTACCTGATGTCTGTATATGTGCCTTCCTAAGGCATTTCTTGTTTTAATAAATTTCAAATCTTTATTGGACTCTCTGAATTTTTCTTTTTTGTGATGTTCCGTGAAAACAGAACTAACATTAACATCTTCATCATGCATTTTTTCCTGCATATTTATAAAAATATTTTAGTTACTGTTGATTAACCATGACCTCAAAAAACCAAAGCAAGTCACAACTGAAAAACCCACTCAAAAAGATAGGTTTTGGTGTCATCTCCCTCCAGGGAGCATGTCCATGACTTCCCTCTCAGGCCTACCTTATACTCTAAGGGTCCCCATGAGACTTATTGCAACCTGAGGAGCAATAAGCAGCAGCAGCTTGTCCCCGGCTGACCCCCTGAACCTGTCTCCAAGGCCCCCTTTTCTCTGACTTTTCCATGAGCCAAAGCAGCCCTGCCCAGGCTCATTTCTTTCCTATAACATTTCTAGTGAACCAAAGCAGCCCTGCCTAGGCTCTCTCCTGTTGATTCTGCTATCCCAAGACCTTCCTTGTTTCATTATCCCAGCTTTAATAAACATGCTCTCAAAATAAAACAATTTAAAAAGGTTTTGTAAAACATACATATGAGATTAAAGAGCCTTGTGAATTATATTACATCATAGTTATACTAAGATAAAGCAGAAAAATATAGGTTTTCAGTTTATAAAGGCTTACATTGTGTTTACATACACATTTAATTAGGTACTTGCATTTTATTAACTTAATCTTTCTGGGAATCTCTGCACTTTTTTCCTATTTGTCAGTCAAAACTGAATATGGTTATCTTCATTATTTTATTTTTCCAAATATTTGTAAAAATAATTTAGGCTGTAGATCAAATAGAATCTTGCCATTATTAGGCATATAAAATGAAACATCTCAAGAAAATCATATTAAAGAACATAGGTATAATAACATTAAACAGAATAAGGTGTATCACAAACCATATTGTTTTTTTATTTTATTAAGACATTATTTTAGCCCTGGCTAGCATTGCTCAGTGGTTGAACGTGGACCCAGGTGGTCATGGTTTGATTCCTCATCAGGGAAACATGCCCGAGTTGAGGGCTCGGTCCCCAGTAGGAGGCGTGCAGGAGGCAGCCGATTGATGTTTCTATCTCTATCCCTCTCCCTTCCTCCCTCTAAAATCAATAAAAATAAACATATTTTAAAAAAGCCTCAAAAAGTCTCTTATTAGGACACGTATATGTAGTTAATCACAGAAAGTAGTAGTCTTCTAAGTCACATGAATATCAATTATACTTTGGAAAGCCATAAAAAATTGCAAGAACATTTTAAGCTCTTAGAAAGTTTTACCTAATTTCTCCATATATAATTTTGTAAGGTATTATTCATTTATGAAGTTTCAAATTGTTCCTAGAATTCTCTTTATAAAATTTTGAATAGGTGCAGTAAAAATAATTTTTCATTTTTTCCTAGTCACATTTAAAAACATTTTACTTTAGACTAATAATAATTACTAGGCTAATTAATGATTTGGCAAATCAACTAAAGAGTCTGTTTTATAAAACAGTATGAAATTGAACTAATCATGCCTTTTTTTGGTTGTTGCTATTTGAAAATTCTTGAGACACATATCTATATCTATCTATCTAAATATATATATTTATTTAAATATACACACACACACACACACTTATATATATTAGAGGCCTGGTGCACAAGATTTGTGCACTGGGGGGGTGGTGGGAAGGTCCCTCAGCCCAGCCTGCGCCCTCGCACAGTCCAGGACCCCTCGGGGGATGTCCGCCTGCTGGACGGACATTCCCCGGGGATCTGGCCTAAGTCCACAGTCAGACATCCCTCTCGCAGTACAGGGCTTTCGCAGTCCAGGACCCTTTGCTCCTTACTGCCCGCCTGCAGCAGAGGTGGGACAGGCTCCCGCCACTGCCGCTGTGCTAGCACAGCTTCTGGCTGAGCAGTGCTCCCCTTGTGGGCGTGCACTGACCACCAGGGGGAAGCTCCTGCATTGAGTGTCTGCCCCCTGGTGGTCAGTGCACATCATAGCAACTGGTCGTTGTGCCGTTCAGTCGATTTGCATATTATGCTTTTATTATATAGGACTAGAGGCCTGGTGCACAAAAATTTGTGCACTGGCAGGGGAGGGGGGTGGGGGGGTGTCCCTCAGCCCCACTTGTGCCCTCTCACAGTCTGGGACCCCTCGGGAGATAACCACCTGCTGGCTTAGGCCCGCTCCCCAGGTGGCAGATGGCAAGCCCGATCCCTCGGTGCCTGACCCGCCTCCCCGGGTCGCGCACACGGCAAGGCCAATCCGGGGGTTGGGGCGCTGCCCCAGGTCGGGTCGCACATGGGCCACCCCGGGTCGGGTCGCACACGGGACACCCGGGCGAGCCGGCCGATCGCTGCTGCCCCGCCCGGCCACCCCGGGTCGGGTCGCACATCAGATGCCTGGATGGCGGCCGGGCGGGCTGGCCGATCGCAGCTGCACTGCCCAGCCACCCCGGGTTGGGTCGCACAAGGGATGCCCAGATGGTGGCCGGGCAGGCTGGCCGATCGCTGCTGTACCGCCCAGCCATCCTGGGTCGGGTTGCACACGGATGCCCGCCGTGCCGGGTCGCAGATAGCAGGCCTGAATGGCAGCAGGGCAGGCAGGATGGCGCTGTCCTGCCCTACCTACAGTATGCAAATTAGCCGCCATCTTTGTTGGTGGTTCATTTGCATATCACACTGATTAGCCAATGGGAGGCATAGCGAAGGTATAGTCAATTACCATGTTTGTCTATTATTAGGTAGGATATGCTGTCATATATATATATATATATATATATGTGTGTGCATATCCTATCTAATAAAAGAGAAACATGGTAATTAACCGTAAATTCGCTACCCTTCCCATTGGCTAATCAGGGCAATATGCAAATTAACCGCCAACCAAGATGGCGGCCGGCAGCTAGGCAACTGAAGCGAACAGGAGGCTTGCTTGCTCCAGTGATGGAGGAAGCCAAGGTTCCCCGCCTGCCGCTGCCGGCCTCTGAGCTGCAACTTTGTTGCAAATATAGAAGCTAAACAAACTCCAGAAACCTGCTTTCAGTCAGCCGGGATCTCAGAGCTGGAGTCGCAACAAAGTTTCAAATACAGAAGGTAAACAAAGCCCAGAAACCTGCTTTCAGCAGCCGAGGTCTCAGAGCTGGAGCCGAGCCTCAGAGCTAAAGCCGGCTCTCAGCTCCAGTGACAGCCACAGAAGGTAAATAAATCCCAGAATAAAAAAAAAAAAGAAAAAAAGGAGAGGTTGGGAGCTTCAGTCACTTGCCAGCCTGAAAATGGCCCTCAGCCCCTCACCCAGACTGGCCAGGCACCCCAGTGGGGACCCCCACCCTGAAGGGGGTGTGACCAGCTGCAAACAGCCATCATCCCCTCACCCAGGCTGGCCAGGCACCCCAGTGGGGACCCCCACCCTGAAGGGGGTGTGACCAGCTGCAAACAGCCATCATCCCCTCACCCAGGCTGGCCAGGCACCCAAGCGGGACCCCCACTCTGATCCAGGACACCCTTCACGGCAAACCAGCTGGCCACCGCCCCGTGCACCAGGCCTCTATCCTATATAGTAAAAGGGTAATATGCCTCCCAGCACTGGGATCAGCGGAGCCGAGAGGCCTCCTGGCCTGGGATCAGCGGAGCCACAAGGCCTCCCGAACCCAGGATCAGCAGAGCCGCAAGACCTCCCGGCACTAGGATCAGCGGAGCCATGAGGCCTCCTGGCCTGGGATCAGTGGAGCCACAAGGCCTCCTGAACCCGGGATCAGCGGAGCCGCAAGGCCCCCCAGCACTGGGATCAGCGGAGCCGCAAGGCCTCCCAGCACTGGGATCAGCAGAGCCACGAGGCCTCCTGGAACCTGGAGCAGCGTGACAGGGGGCAGCGCCCAAAACCCCTGATCGCCCTGCAGCTCTGTGTGTGACAGGGGGCGGGACCACAACCTGCCTACCCGCCCTGCTCTGTTCGTGACAGGGGAAGGCGCCCCAACCCCATGATCAGCCCTGCTCTCTGCCTGATAGGGGGGAGCTCCCCAAACCCCTGATCGGCTCTGCTCTGTGACAAGGTGTGGCGCCCCAACCCCCCCCATGGGCCCTGCTCTGTGTGTGACGGGGTGGAGCCGCAACCTCCCTATAGGCCCTGCCCTGAGTTTGAGAGGGGGGAGTGCCCCAACCCCCTGATCCACCCTGCTGTGTTCCTGACAGGGGGTGGCGCCGCAACCTCCCCATCGACCCTGCCTTAACTGTGACAGGGGGCGGCGCCCCAACCCCCTAATCGGCCCTACCCTGAGCGTGACTGAGGGTGGCATCGCAACCTCCTGATCCACCCTGCTCTGTGCATGACAGGGGGGAGCTCCCCAACCCCCTGATCGGCCCTGCTCTGTGGGTGACAGGGGGGAGCTCCCAACACCCTGATCGGCCCTGCTCTGTGTGACAGGGGGCGGGGCCACAACCTCCCTATCCGCCCTGCTCTGTTCGTGACAGGGGAAGGCGCCCCAACCCCTGATCGGCCCTGCTCTGTGTGTGACAAGGTGCGGCGCCCCAACCCCCCCATGGGCCCTGCTCTGTGTGTGAGGGGGTGGAGCCGCAACCTCCCCATAGGCCCTGCCCTGAGTTTGAGAGGGGGGAGTGCCCCAACCCCCTGATCCGCCCTGCTGTGTTCGTGACAGGGGGCGGCGCCCCAACCCCCTAATCGGCCCTACCCTGAGCGTGACTGAGGGTGGCATCGCAACTTCCTGATCCACCCTGCTCTGTGCATGACAGGGGGGAGCTCCCAACACCCTGATCGGCCCTGCTCTGTGTGTGACAGGGTATGGAGCCCCAACTCCCCTGATGGGCCCTGCTCTGTGCGTGACAGGGGGCAGCGCCCCAACCCCCTGATCGGCCAGCTCTGTATGTGACAGGGGTGGCACCACAACCCCCTGATCCGCCCTGCTCTGTGCATGACAGGGGGTGGCGCCGCAACCTTCCCATCGACCCTGCCTTGAGTGTGACAGGGTGCGGTGCCCCAACCCCCCAATCAGCCCTACCCTGAGCGTGACTGAGGATGGCATCGCAACCTCCTGATCCGCTCTGCTCTGTGCATGACAGGGGGCGCCGCCCCAACTCCCCAATTGGCCCTGCTCTGAGCCCGACCAGGGGCTGTGGGGCAGGCACCTAGGGATTGGGCCTGCCCTCTGCCACCCGGGAGCAGGCCTAAGCCAGGAGGTCGTTATCTCCCGAGGGGTCCCAGACTGTGAGAGGGCACAAGTGGGGCTAAGGAATACCGCCCCCCGCCGCCAGTGCACAAATTTATGTGCACCGGACCTCTAGTTATATATATATATGCTGTCTTAAGGTTCATTTTCTTTGCTTTAAGTTCCAAGTCCTTCCTATTTTTTGTTTTCTTTTTTAACCAAAATAGAATTCATTTGTGTCATTTAAAAAATTTTGTTCTATATGCAGTAACATACTTGAATTTAGACAATAAATTATGAACATATATACTGCTGACAAAAATCCTTTACGAGACATGTTATATTAAACAAAGAGAGGAGTTCTAAGTAATTACCATGTGTTGAGATTACACTATGTATTAGTAACTATGTCTCTATATACATATAGGCATTATTTCAATTAGAATCTCAAAACAGACATAAGGTAATATCCTAATATGCTCAAATCATAGACTTTAAAACACTGGGTTCAAATACCAAATGTGATTCCAATACCCATGTTATTTCTACCACAAATTACCTCTCAAACAATTTTATAAGATCCAGAAATGTACATTATTTTAGCCAATAAAGTTTTACCTGGATTCTACATATGGTCTCTCTGAAGGAATCTTTTATTTCAAGAAAATCCACATCTTTCCTGAAATCTTTGTTTTTTTCTTGATTGCTATGTTTAGTACAAACAGAATTGGTTTGGGAATCTTCATCACTTTGAATTTCTTTCTGTATGTATGTAAAGATGGTTTAGGTAATCAATTAAGTATAATTTCAACATAACTGTACTTCTTATGGTATTCAACTTTATCTATAATTGCAAAATACTTTGATAGCCAAACAAGTAGATAAAATGCTCTCTCCCAAATTAAAGATTATTAAACCCTAGTGAATTCTTTCAGGGAAATAGCATTACAACAAAGGTTGTGAATAATCAAGTGATTTCTGTGTATTTCAACAAAAGCTAGTGCCTTGTTGCTCTAATAGCAATGCTTTTTACAACTAATCATTGACAAAACTATTTTATCTAGTCTCTGTTCAAATCTACATCAAAATTTTTCAGATTATAGATTACATCTCACAGTATTTTTCAGTTTTTTTACTGATAAGACTTCTTATTTGCAAGAATATCACACACAGAGAGGAAAAGAAGCTGAGTAATGGCTGAATTCACAGCTCTGATTTTATCTGAACAGCAATAAACAATTAGCTTCACCCAACTCTATTTCAAACATATTTCTCTTGCCAAGAAATCCAAACTGATTCACAAACCACCTACCACTAATTTAAATAATACTTGCATATACATAATTCTATAAGTTTAGTAGAATAAAAAGTTGGAAGTAAAGATGAGTTCATGACAATTCCCAAAATGTATTTATGAAAAGGCATTCAGAGATTCACTATCTTTACACAAAGAGTATAGAAAACCACTGTCCTCCTAGGGAATAATTATGATATAAGCCAAAGTGTGGTAAGGCTTATGGTGTGATCTTTGGTGCCCTTTCACTTGTACAAAGCTTCCTATGTGGACACCAGGGCCCTTTAGCAGGGTATCAATCCTGCAGAGAATGATACCCGAGAGTAGCTGACTAAATTTCTTCAATTATTCAGAAAAGTGAAATTGAAAACTAAGAAAAATGAAAACATTTATTCCTTCCAATTCCTAGCATCAAGAAAATAATTACTCTGAATGTACAAAGAACGATTTCTGTTGTGGACAACTTGAAGTGAAATCAAAGTTGTAGACGAAAAGCTTGACATCAAAATGGAATTAACTATTTTCTCCTCAGAAGTGATCATAAAATGCCTTTCTTATTTGGACTGAATGATAATGAACTCCTAGCTATCTATGCCAGAACTTATAAAACAATGTATTCTAAAAACAAAACTAAGTTAGAGATTATTTACATTTTTAGTTGATAAACTATTGCTTCCCACCGAATCTGAATGTTTTCAGATTACTGCAAAGACAACTGTGGGTTAAAACATACTACAAATTACACTTTAATCATTTCTTTCCATGGAAAATAAAAATTCAGATACTTTTTACTAATCTATGTAGTTAAGAATGACTTTCATTCTGTTGAAAGTTAATTCTACCTTTAAACTGTTCAGACAGATAAATCAGGATGCTTCTGGCTGCAACAGAAAACCGACTCAAACTAATAAACATGGAAATGTACTACCTCACAGAATGGCAATGTGGTCTTAGCACTAAGGTTTCAGGGTTGGTTAATCCAGCAACTCAAGTATCTCAACAAGGGTCCAGATTCTGTCTCTATACTTCTCTATCTATACAGTTAGTTTTATCCCAAGGCTACTTTTCCTCATAGTCAAAGAATGACTGCTAGTGGTAACATTTAGGTTACATTTTTCCATCTTCACATCTTGTAGGAACAGGCTGCCAGTGGCTCTCTTTTCAGAATGAAGAATAAACTTCCCAGAAACTCTTCTACACCTCTTTTCATGTTCCATGGATCAGAACTGGTTCAAATGCCATTCCTAATCCAATCACTTTCAAGGGCAATAAAATTGTTTATAGTTCAAGCAGGTCCATCCCTTGAGCTAAAGTCAAAATTCCACTCTACAATGCTGCTATTCAGTAAGGAAAAGATCTATAATAATAAAAGCGTAATATGCTAATTAGACTGGACATCCTTCCGGACGAAGCCGGGATTGCAGCTGTAGGATCGAGACAGACGCAGCGGCTGCGAGGGAGGGATGCAGGCAGCTGCCACGGCTTCAAAGGCCTACTCTTGCACGAATTCCATGCATCGAGCCTGTAGTAATTATATAATGATATATTTCATCTACTGTTGGAAGACTCAAAGTTTTTTCAAATGTTATGTTTGTTAACTTAACAAAGAAAAAATGAGAACTCATGTGCCAGGCTTTATGCAAGATGATTCAGATATAACTACGGAAAGGATAGGTATCATCCTTGATGACATGGTACTTTCGGTTTAGATGGGGAAATAGACATTAGCTAAGTAATCAGGCAATTAATTAATTATGATTATAGTGAATAGTATAAAGCAAAATAATTCTTAAGAATACATAATAAGTGAACCTAACTTAATATGGTGATCAAGAGGATTCTTTGAAGAGGCAACATTATCACCAGAACCTGAATGATGAGCGCAGGGAGTGAGAGGGTAGTGGGAAGAACCTTGCCAGTCAAAGAATGTATCTTTTGAGAAGACACTGAGTTAGAAAATAGCTTGGCCTATTAAAAAATTGGGAGGAGACCATTTTATTACAGTAGAGCAAGCATAGAAAAAAGTGAAGCAGGATATAGTTTAAAGGGTAAGAGTGACAGGAATCCTATGGGAACTTGTAAGCCATGTAGAGGTTTAGAACTTTATCCTAAGACAATGAGAAGCCATTGGATGGTTTATTTATTTTTTTGTTTTTTTGTTAATCCTCACCCGAGGATATTTTTCCACTGATTTTTAGGGAGAATGGATGAGAGAGGGAAAGATAGAGAGAAACATTAATGTAAGAGAGACATATCTATTGGTTGCCTCCTGGATGAGCCCCACCAGGGCCCAGGCTAGGGAGGAGTCTGCAACCAAGGTACGTGCCCTTGACCAGAATCAAACCTGGGACCCTTTGGTCCACAAGCCGACACTCTATCCACTGAGCCAAACCGCTAGGGCCCTTGGATGGTTTAAATAGGAGAGTGACAGGATCAGAATTGTTTTAGAAAGAATATTTTGGCTGTTCCTTCTGATTGAAGTAGCATGGACTAGAGAAAGAAAAGATAAGAGTAATTAGGAAATTAGCAAGAGCATAAAAGTTAAGTAACAGGAAGACTAATTAGGAGTCTACTCCAGGAGCACAGGGTAAAGAGGATAACTAAATAGCATCTATATATATATATAAAAGGATAAGTGTCCATCCTTCTGACCAGTAGTTATGACGCACAGACCACCAGGGAGCAGACAATCAACGCAGGAGCTGCCATGATATGCACTGGCCATTTAGAAATAAACGGCACCACGGACCTGGCGCTGACAAATCAACACTTGGCTTCCCCCAAGTGGGACACAGGTTCCGACACCACCCGGAGCAACACCCCACCAAATCGCAGCCAATGCTGCCAAGACCCCATGGCCCATAGCCCAGCCCAGCCTGGAAACAGTCGTGGTGGGCTCCAAATAATGATGTCACGTAGCAACGCCCGGCTTCCTCTCCCTAGCGACTAGCCTCCTTGGAGTTTCTTCAGCTCAGGAACACGACTTGCTTTATAGCCAGGTGCAAACATTTTATACTTTAATCAAATGTCTGTGAAGCATTTTCCCATGCCTCATCTCATTTGATCCTCACAGAAGTCCTGGAGTAGGTAGATAGGAGACTTGGTAGAATCCTATTTTCTTTTCATTAGCCAGAAAACGGAGATTTAGAAAGTTTAGAAACTTGACCTGACTGAAAAGAAGAAATGGTGGAACTTGAAAACGACTTCAGGTTTTCTCACTGCGCAGAATATAGTCAAACACTGCTACAGTTAAATATTTTACCCTTTGTTCTCCCTGTATGATCTACAATAATAATCTGCTTCGTGTTGATATTTACTACTGTGTTGGTGACAATTACCTGAAAGAAAAATTGGGGTGCTTCACTGGGCTGGAAAAAGTTTAGCTAAA
Organism: Myotis lucifugus; assembly: GCF_000147115.1. Lineage (NCBI taxonomy): Eukaryota > Metazoa > Chordata > Mammalia > Chiroptera > Vespertilionidae > Myotis > Myotis lucifugus. The sequence goes on from NW_005871048.1 coordinate 25,821,095, forward strand.
TCAGAAAGCAGGTCTAATTAAGCAAGTTTATTCTATGTATATATATATATAAAAGGCTAAGCTGACTTGCGCATACACAATACATATAAAGCTCTTGCTGGCGCCAATCGCACGCATGTGTTTCGATCTGTCATTGTCGATTGTGAATTTGGTTGACACTATTATATTATAGAGAAAGGGCAAACAGTGATAATAAAATATTTCTAATTAATTTCCTTTCAATGTGCATGAATCCGTGCACCAGGACACTAGTATTAGTATAAAAGGAGAAACATAGATTGCTTGAAGAGGTATTTGAAATAAAATCAATAAAACTTGGTAATAGACAACTGGGGAATAAGGGAAAGGAAGGTTTTAGGGTGATTCCCAGATCTCTAACATAAATTATTGAACACTTAGGGTATCTATTGAGATGAGAAACACCAAAGGAGGAGCCAGTTTTTCCTGGAATATCAAGGTTCAGTTTTTAGACATATAAGGTTTCTCTTCTATCTTAAGTGACCCCTCTTTAAGATTCTTCTTCGTTTAATTCCAGAGGTTTTCTTCCATTTGAACTACTTAAGGAGTAGTATTTGTACAGGAAGAGGGAGGTAGAAGAATAGAACAGAAAAATATTTTCTAAATCCTTAGAAGTAGCTCCCTTTTTTTCCAAATGGTACAAAATAACCCCAAAATTCTCATATGATACTATAGTCCACTGTTATGTTATTTAAACCTACATTAAAACACTTAAAATTATTTTGTAGTAAACATCACTAAAGCACTTGAAAACAAAAGTAGAAACTCAAAATAAGACAATTTTAAATTTAATAAGCAAGTTTCTGTTGAAATTATCAAAAGTATTCTTGAATACTTAAATAACTGAGAGCAACTGCCTTAAAATATGTCATTTTAATTATCTTTCATCATTATATTTTCAAAATTCAGAACATAATTTTACTATGTATCACTATATCATTATTTTATTTAAAAAAAACTTTTGAAAATGTCTATTATTTATTTTACTTACCTCTAACAGAAAATCCCCTAGATACTGAATTGGATAAAATGGACCCTTAAAGTTATCTTTTTCTTGCTCAGCCTTGATTCTTGCATTACTGGCAATTACATGAGTTATTCCAGTTGGTGAACTTTTTGGTAAAATAACATTTGCTTTTCCAGCCTCCAAAACTCTAAATAAAAATGTAAACAGTTTAGAAAGTATTTTTTAAATAAATATATTCAGTCAAATTATCTAAATCAATAACTTCCTTAGAGTAGCAGTGCAATTTCTGAAAGGAGTTATATTCTTTTGGGGTATGTGAGTGCCATGAAGGATAATTATTGCCATGATTATAAGTTGCTCAAGCAAATGTTTAAGAAATTGGGCTATTCATTCTACTTATCAATTTCTTGATATGGGAGAAATTAAAAACCAAGAATATTAAATTCACTTAAGGAAAAGTTACCTTAATAAGCCAAAGAAATAATGAAAGAAGTCTAAGGAACTAGCTACTTCAGAAGGCAACATACCTCCAAGAAAATCATTCTGAACCACACACACACACACACACACACACACACACACACACACAAAATGGAACTAGTTGCCAACCTTCTTCTAATAATTAGGCTTTGAAAAAGTTAAACGTTAATCTATATTAAGAAATACTTTACATTTAGATTCAGAAGACAAACACAGACATACATATCCCAAAATCAAGAAAGTTCTGATTCTGCTTAAGAATTTAGAAAGCTACAAGAGAACACTGCTACCACCTAACAATGAGAAAAAGCCAAATAAGCTACAAAAATTCTAATTTTTCCTGAACCTGTCTGAGAACTAAGGTAACAAGCCAATCAAGAAACTGAATTTCCATAGATTAATAAGCAGGTTTGTGAAGAGACCGGACACCAGAACTATTTCACTTTGCCAGAGCACAGGAGAAAAGTTATTAACATAAAAGCTGGTAAGAATCAAGAAATTTTTAAAAATTTAAGGCCAAGTGAAGGTAGCATGACAGTTTAGTATAACTAGGAGTCCCTGGCCCTCTTACTTGCAAACCTCTTTGCCACAGACCTCCATTAAGTATTCATGGAAGAGTGTTGGAGCAGGTAACAAAGGAAGCCCCTATTGGTAGCACAGATGGGCCATCTGGGTCTGGCTGCCACCAAGTAATAGACATAAAACCAGATCCACTTCCCTGGATCCTTCTCTCATATAAGCAAAAGCCTTAAGCTATTTGGGTAAGGTAAGAAAGTTTTCTATCTTCAGAATTCAGGAAAGGTGCACTGCTTGTGTTGGAAGAGGAAATAAAACCCACCTGCCCCTGTGGAGGGATAGAAAAACCTGCTGTGCAGTCCCAAAACAGATTCACTGTTTCTGTTTGAGGGATAGAAGCAAAAGCCATCTGTCCCTGGAAGAGGGGCAGGAATGCCACTAGGGTTTAGGATCCTGCACCAATACAAACTAGAGATCTAATACTGGGTAATGGTTAAAAATTCTTTCTTGCCAAAGGCCCTGCCTATAGGTAGCAGGCAAGAGTATGGCTACCTGGGGGACCGAGACACAAACACTGAGAAAGTACCAACCAGGAACTAAGAACACAAAGAATGCTTAAGAATAGAGCTATCCAGCAGAACTGACAATGCACACTTCCTTACCCCACCCCATAAATGAGCAACAAAGCAGGAGACAAACAGTATGAAGAGAGAGTCCTTTCAGGGGTCCTTTTAAGAGTTCGTTCAGTAGTACAGGCACTACCAAAAGCTGAGAGTGAAGAAAACTAATTAAAATCTTTCTAGAACCCCAGGCTCCACACTAAGCCCAAAGAAACTGTAGCCCATTGCAGCAGTAAATTGAAATAATGCATTGAGGGTGACTATAGCATTAACAAAACCCCAAAACAAGCTCAACCACCCCTAACCAACTCGATCACCCCTACTAACTGTCTTATAGAAGAGGTAGAATATGTTTTTGGATATAAATATTATTTACCTCTTTTGTATGTGATGTCTATGCATACAATAAAAAAATACAAGACATACACGAAAAGCAAGGGGGGGGAATTACTGTCAAGAGATAAAGGAATAAATAGCAGAAAGATGATCCAGATGTTGAAATTGTCAGAAAGTGACTTTAAAATAACTTTGGCTGACATGGTAAAGGATATAGGAAAAAGGTGAACAATATACATGAAGAGACAGGGAATTTAGGAGAATATTTAAAAAAATGGTAGAAATGAAAGATACTATATCAAACAGACAATCCAACCTCAGAGAGAAGGTGGGGTGGGGGGGCGGGGGAAGAGGGGGGAAGGGCGTGAGAGATCAACCAAAAGACTTGTATACATGCATATAAGCAGAACCCATGGACATAAACACTAGGAGGGTGAGGGCATGTGCTGGGGGCATGGGAACGACTGGGAGGGGTCAATGGGGGAAAAAGGAGACATATGTAATACTTTAAACAATAAAGAATTTTTTTAAAAAGATACTATATCAGAGAAGAAGGCTTATTAACAGACTGCCCATAACTGAGGACGGTATATCTGAACTTGATGATAGGGCAACTGAAACTATATAACTGAAACACAAAAATCAAACAAACAAACAAACAAACAAACAAACAAAAAATAGAACAAAGGATGCAAAAAATGTGGGACAGAACCACTAGGTCCAAAATATAGGGATAGCACTCCAGAAGGAAAAGAACACAATAGAATAAATATTTAAAAGATAATTGCCAAGAATTTTCCATAATTAATATGACACACTAAAAAAAACAAAAACCTGAATGTGTTCAGGAAGCTCAGAGAACCCCAAGCAAATAACAAATAACAAATAAACACACACACACACACACCTGGACACGTAATCAAACCATTAAAGAGCAAAGGTCATATTGTTTTTTAAATTTTAATTTCCAATTGTTCATTACTAGCATATAAAAACACAATTTTTATATAGTGAATTATCATGTGACCTTGCTAAATTCACTAATACAATAACTTTTTTTCGATAAATTATGTAGTATATGGCCATGGCTTTCAGGATAAAAGCAATTATTTCACATTTTTTCTTTACAACTCTAGGCTCTTATTTATTTTCTTTGCCTTATTGCACTGGCTAGTACCTCTAGTAAAATGCTGAATAGAAGTGGTCACAGTAAGCATGCTTTGTCTTATTCCCAATTATGGAAGAAAAATATCCATGATTTTAAGTTTAGATTTTGTCATACATATCATTTACCAGGTTGAGGTTATAAAATTCTTAACAAAATATTTGCAAATAGAATCAGCAAGTATTAAAAATGAATAATACACCATGATGAAGTAGAATTTATCTCAGGAGTATCAGTTTGGTTTAACATTTAAAAATTGACAAAATAATTTAGCATATTATCAGAATAAAAGACAAAAGCCAATTGTCTCAATAGATATATAAAATTTTCAAAAAAGTCCATTTATAATAGCATCCTAAAACAATAAGTACCTAGGGTTAAATTTAACAAAATGTGTGCTAAATTTTTGCAATGAAAACTATAAAACATTAATGTCAGAAATTAAAAAATGATTTTAAAGAAAGAAATTTAAAAATACTTGAAGGAATATACAATTTGTTGAAAGAACAACTCAATATTGTTAAGATCTCAATTCTCTCCAATTTGATCTTAACTTCAATCCCAATCACAATCACAGCTTGTATTTTTGTACAAATTGACAAACTGATTCTAAAATGTGTATGGAAATATAAAAGATCCACATCATCAAAACAAATCTGAAAAAGAGAATACTGGAGGATTCATACTACCTGATTTAAAGACTCATTATAAAGCTACAGTAATTAAAACAGTGTGCTGTTAATATAGGTAGAGACAGTTATCAATGGAACAGAATAAGAAGTCCAGAAATAGACCACACAAATATGGTCAAGTGATTTTCAACAACGCCAAGGTAACTGCAAAGCAACTGAACCCTCATACGTTGCTAATGAGTTTGTAAAATGGTACAACTACTTTAGAAAATGGTTTGGCATTTTCATATAATGTTAAGTGCACAATGGCCATTTGAGCCAGCAATTTCATTCCTAGGTATTTACCCAAGAGGAATGAAGACTTGTCTACCTGAAGACTTGTACTCAATGTTCATAGCAGCTTTAATCACATTAGAAAAAAAAAACAAACAAAAAATGCCACAAAAGTCCATCAGTGGTTGAATAAATAAATGGGTTGTGATATATCCACAGAGGAGAATACCACTCAGCAACAAAAAATAAAGTGCTGATTCACACAAGGTACATAAATCTCAAAATCAAATGTGTATATACAATATGATCCCATTTACATAAATCACTAAAGGAAAATAACAAATCTAATCTACAGTGACAAAAGAAACCACTGGTTATCTGGTATTGGTGGAACAGAATTAAATGTACAAGGACACAACAAAATGTTGTAATGTTAATGTTACAGATCAGAATGTAGTGGGGTTAACATAGATGTATAACTTTGCCCAAACTCATCAAAATGAACACTTAAAATGTGTGGATGTTACTATCTATAAATTACACTTCAGTAAAGGTGACAAAAAAAGTCTGTCCAACTCCCCTCCACCAAAAGTCATGGCAATCTTATAATTAGTTTACCCAATAAGAAGCCTTTTAAAAAAATGATATAAAAGATTAAAAAAATGAAATGATAGAAACAGTATTAACCATGAAAAATGCACTACATAAACCCAGAACAAAGCCTCTGTGATAACATAATATTTCATTTGCAAAAATGTAACTGCTTTAAAACTTAAAAAATTTGTTTGACTCACAGAAAAAATGACATGGAAAGTAAAATAAAGACCACAAAAATAATTTAAAGTAATACTATAAAATACATTTTGTTCCATTAGATAGATATACTTAAATGTTAGAATGGCTTAAGTAGGAAATCAAAGAGTAAACCACATGGCTCATTTAAACTAAACTAATAATAGCAAAGAAATAGAGAAAGGTATTCAAGCAAACCAAAACTGTTTTCTCATTAATTGCTTTAGCTTTTATAAGGTCTTATCTTACCTTACAAGAGAATCACTTCGCTTATCAGCTCTAACAAGGAGGACAACTTTCCATCTGTGAAAGGCTCCTGGAGCACCAGTGCGTTTCAGTTCTTCACGCCATCTTTTAGGTGCAGATTGCATTTGAGGTGAATAATGGGAATTCTTTTCAATTTTATATCCCCATTCGTAAGTTGTTTCATCAAGCCATCTACCACTTTTGGCACTATGAATTATGTAGTCCTTAGTTAGTACCCACTTTCCTAAAAAGTAAATAAGCTGTCAATAAGAATTTTGGTTCTGATAAGTGGTAAACAATAAAAACCAAATATCAAACAGAATTTAATCTTTCTGAAAACTAAAGACACAAATAAATGGAAGCATATACTGTGCTTATGGACAGAAAGAATTAGCACTGCTAAAATGTCCACACTACCCACAGCCATCTATATTTTCAATGCAATCCCTATCAAAATAGCAATGTCATTTTTCACAGAACTATAACAAATGATCCTAAAATTTATTTGGAACCACAAAAGACCCTGAATAGACAAAGCAATCTTGAAAAAGAAAAAACGTATATTACAAGGCTATAACAATCAAAACTGCAGGGTACTAAAGTAAAAACAGGCATATAGAGCAATGTAACGTAAAAGAGAGCCCAGAAAGAAACCCATAGCTATAGGATAAACTAATTTATAATAAAGAGTCAAGAATATCCATTGGGAGTCCTGACTGGTTTGGCTCAGTGGATAAAGCGTTCACCTGTGGACTGAAGGGTCCCAGGTTCAATTCCAGTCAAGGGCATGTACCTTGGTTGCAGGCACATCCCCAGGAGGGGGTGTGCAGGAGGCAGCTGATCGATGTTTCTCTCTCGTCGATGTTTCTAACTCTCTATCCCTCTCCCTTCCTCTCTGTAAAAAATCAATAAATTAAAAAAAAAAAAAAGAATATCCATTGGGGTAAAGAGATTATCTTCAATAAATGATGCAGTCACATTTGTTTTTGTGTTTATTGTCTTTGCCTTAGGAGATATATCCAAAAAAATATGCTAAGACCAATATTTTATTGCCTGTGTTTTCTTCTAGGAGTTTTATGGTTCCGGGTTTTATATTTAAGTCTTTAATCCATGTTTAGTTTATTTTTGTGTATGTTGTAAGAAAGTGGCCTAATTTCATTTTTTTTCATATATCCACAAAACAAAAAGGCAACTTACTAAATCGGAGAAGATATTTGTAAATGATATATTATTCAATAAGGGGTTAATACCCACAATATATAAAGAACTCATACAACTCAACACAATCCAATTAAAAAATGAGCTGAGGACCTAAATAGACATTTCTCCAAAATATAATGTTGTATATGAACTATAATTGAAAAAAAATTAACCTATTCAACATGAGACTCAAACTACTTACCAACATCATCTTTGAATGATGTTGTTTTCCTAAATTTTTTTATGAGAGGCCTACAACATGACTGAACATTGTATGTAATCTTTCCCATAGTTATAATTGCTAGTAAATAAAATATAGATATAAGGCTTAATAAAATAAAATGTGGTATTACTTAAATTATAATTATTATTATTAAACCCTATTTTGGGTTAGATTTATATTCTTCCTCTTATGCTAAAAACTTTTCCCATAATGTTTATGGCATTCTTATGCTTTGTAAAACAAATTTATTGAGTTAGAGAATTTTTCAGGGTACTGAAGTAAAAACCATTAGATCAGGGTATCTACAAACATTCTATAGTTGCTTTATTTGGGCATCAATGATCTTTTTAAACAGCAGGGACAATGTATGTTTTCATTTGTGGAGTTAATAATGAATCCAAGTGTTTTTATAATAAGTTACTCTAAAAATGGTAAATTCACCTGAGTTAAATACATATTTTTTTTTTTGCAACCAGCAGACTACTGAGAAGCCAAATCAATCATAGAAAACTATAAAAGAAACATCAATGGTGACAAAGAGAGAATTTAAAAATCTTAGAAAAATAAAATAGCATGATCATTGCTTCATAGAATGGATGAGAGGGGAGACAGCAGTCGAACAAAAACATTAACTATTTCCAATGATAGATCAAAGAAAAGAAACTTGGCTGACAACAGCTGAGATTTCAACAGGTATCTTTTTTTTTAATTTTGTGCCAAAACTTTCACTTAAAATACTTTTTCTTATATAAAGTACTTACATGAAAATATTTGTTGAAGGAAATATTTCTGCCTATTTAAGTACATTTCTCATGTATTGCAAAGTTTTACTCAGAAAAATACAACAAAAAGTATATCAAATATAAGTATTTTCAGAAAAATGCCAACATAAACATACCATCTTCCTAGTGACTAAGGTACTTTTTCTTTAACATGAAGATTTTTTTTTCAAAGATGGAGGGAAGGCCGTTAACTTACCTGCTGCACAAGCCGCTAAAAATTTTTCACTCTTACATAGGCGTTCAGCTATAAGATGTGTACAATTTTTATATTTCTGGAACAAAAATATCCACATGAAAAAAAATGTTACTAAGGTAATATATCCTACATAACACATTCTTCTTATTCTTACACTATTATGGGGGCATTTTATCATTTTTAGGTCCGTATTTTAATTTTAGTTATTTTACATTTGGTAAGTAAAGTTTCTGTACTCACCTCACTCTTAATAAAAGTACAATCTAGTGTTAAAAGCAATTTTCCTAGAGCTTCCTTTTCTTCCATTTTAAATCCTGTCATCTGAATGATATGCTTTGGGGCACCATCTTCCATCTAACACATACACATAAAGAAGTTAACATGTTAAGAGATATTATTCACCAGGTTGACTTTATTATTTTTCCTTATTTATGAGTGCTAAAAATAAATGCTGAAACCATTAGATCAGACATATAATGAATTAAACACATAAGACTTAATTATAAATACCAATATTAAAATTGCTTATGTAAATAGAAATTAGTTTTAAAAGTTAATCTTCTCAAAATGTGACCTTAAGTAAAATGAGATTTTTTTGTCTGATTTGAACACTGAAAGTTTGCATTACTTTCCACTAAGATACAATTAAATGAATGTAATTCTTCAGAAATATATACAATTACATATTAATTATGTTATATAAATATTAGCATAATATTATCTTCATTTTAAAAGCACTGTTTTTGCTAAGAGCTTGTGAAGTACACTCATTGACAATGAAACTTAATCAGATTTTATACTGATTTTTAAAGTCTGTGGACAGGTATTGAAGAATATGTATAAGTTATTGGAGAAACTGATAAAAACTCATGGTCCCACAGCCTTTACACCAAATAATTTAGTATAGTAGGTACAAGTAAGAAGCCTGGATCCCATTCCCAATCTACATTTAACTCATTACCTACAAAATAGACCTAAAAAAACACATGGTTTTCAAATTTGTTTTGATAGGGACCTTAATCCATATTTAAATGCAGTTCACAAAGCAAGTTGTATCTGAGGTGGCACATTTAGTAAATAAGAAAACGCACGTTTCCAATTATAATACAATTTTTTGTTTACATGAAGTTACAACTTAAGAAGTAGCTCCTTAGAGAAAATTTAGTTTCTTATTACTGACTAGAGGCCAGGTGCACAAATTCGTGCATGGGTGGGGTCCCTCGGGGTGGCCTGCAGAGATTGGGTCCCAGCTCGCACCCCCAGCCTTGCAGCGCCACAGCTGTGCTGGCACCCCGCCTTGGCCTGGTGCTGTCCCCTCACCTGCTCCAGCATCCCATCTGCAGGGCGATCTATCAGGGCCGTCCCCTCCAACCCCCCAGCTCCCTCAGCGCCTGGGAGCCACGTGGCGCCCCCACCTCCCGCAGCTGGTCACCGTCTCTGGGGTGATCAGTCAGGGCCCGGCTCCCTCAGTGCCTGGGAGCCAGGCGGCAGCCTCACCCCCCGCCGCCGGTCGCTGTCTGCGGGGTGATCGGCGGGGCGATTGAGCGCCCACTTGCACCCACCTTGGCCTGGTGCCGCCCGCTCACCTGCTCCACCATCCCACCACGGTCCTGCTCTTGTCGGGGCCCATCGGGGCCAGCAGTGCCTCCACTGCTGCCCACTGCCAGCGCTGGGTTGCCAACACTCGCCATGTTCTGCGCCGCCTCCTGGTGGTCAGCACACATCATAGCGAGCAGTCGAGCTCCTGGTCTCCGGGTCGAACTCCCGGTTAAACGATTGCCCGAGGGGACAATTTGCATATTAGGCTTTTATTATATAGGATGAGGAAAGTAGGGATTAGAGCAATTGGGGTAACTTCCCATTTCTCTTATCAATTTTGCCACAAAGCTCTACATTAGTATTTAATGTCATTGACAAAGCAATAGTATTTGCCTTCTTTCAAGGCAATTAAAAATAATTTTACATTTGAAATTCTTTTTAAAAAGTAAACCTCAAAAATTAGCACTGTTTGAACCCAAGACTAGTAACAGACAATTGAAGTAAAAAATGTCCTCTATAGAAAGTCTATTTTCAAAGACTAAAATATATACATGTTTATTTTAAATATATATGGACCACATACAGTAATATTTGAAAGAAAGTATAACTATAAACAAATAAAGCATTACCCAGGGTTAAAAGTGACTAATGCTTCATTTCCCTTGCTTAAAGTTTCTAAGAGGAAAAACTTCAGTGAGAGTAAGAACACTTCTGGTTTTTCTCTACCCTTCATCACTCCCTGGCTTAGAGAGGAGAAATTACTTGAAAGGACTAACTGGATATGCTTTGCTCAGCATATCTGTATATTTGCAATGACGTTCCTATTAATGCTTTCTGACATGTCCTAAGGAGCTGCCAGTAGTGGCCTGTACTGACTGCCTGGGTGGGTAAATCAATTCAGATGTTATATACTAAGAATCACACTGCAGTTGTATATCAAAGTCACCTCCTCCAAAATAATTTTTATTCAATAAAAAAAGCTGATACTTTGACCTCAATATACCTGACTTTCATATTTCTCTATTGAAAAAAAGGGTGTAATGTATTAACCCTCTAATATCCTAAAATTCAAGATACAGAATAGAAAGTGTCTTTAACCCTTTGAGTGCCAACCAATATCCTAGGAACTATGCTAAAATTGCCAAGGCATTTTTGCTGATTTTACAGCAGTTTAGGAAAAAAATTATGAATTGCAAGTAAATGAAGTTACATATTCAAAAACTTAAGGAAACCTTTACTACATTTGTTTTCATCTTTGACATATATTGTTTGCTGATTGTATTATAAAATACTAGTAGGAAAAAAAATTTGAACAAAACATATGTTAAAATAGAGGGACACCCTTCTCCAATATCTTCCACAAAATCGTCATCTTCACAGCAAGAATTGACATATTTAGCAATATCATCATCACTAATAAAAGCAGACTCAGAACTGGACACCATTTCGAAGCTTTAGGGCTACAAAATCTGAGTAAACTTCATAAAATCGTAGTACCTGTAAAAAATTAGGCAGATAAATGCCAGTGGTCAATTTTAGAACTACAAACATTCGGCATCATAAGTAATCTGCACTTAGGTGCCATCTGTCAACAAAGAGTGAACTACTAGCATCTAATAGTGACACTGCAGGAGGAGCGAGATAGCGCTCCCCGGCACTCTAGAGGTTAAGGATAAAGTTTTTCAACGAAACAAAATTTTTAAAAAGTTACAAGGATCTGGTCAGTACAAAATCAGAAAGTGTACATAATAAAGCCTGGTGTCTTATGAAATAATCATACACACAAAATACTATCATCAGTAAATAAAATGTATGTAGCTTCTTGCAGAATCATCCAATTGTGTTAATCATCCAATTTTTTAAACCATTTTCATGGGTTATAAATAACACAGCTCTTGAGTAATAATACCCAGTAATATAGACTGGTAGTACATAAAAACTTTACAATTTTAAGAAATAATAATGATTTAGTCTGATGCAGAACAGACATTGGCACACATACAATAAAGCCACATGTGGGTTACAAGGCATATGATCATAACTAGGGAGAAGTGCTTTCATTAATTCTAGAGAGTTATTATTTAAACAAATCATTTAAGCAAATTTCCTTTAGAAAATGATAGGCCCTTTCAGAAATACCAGACAAGTGAAATTCATCTGTGAATATCACCTTGGTATTCAAGGGAAAAGGCAAATCTAAGTGTTTTTAGAGTTCTTGAAAGTCATTTTATCAGAGAAATATGTGTTTTAACCATACAGATTTTACCTACTACATGTATTTTATTTATGTATTCCAGAGTTTAAATAGCTACTTAGGAAGCTATTTCAAGAAATGTTGTCAAAGAAGGGAAGTTTAAAAACCTACAATCTGGTATAGAGAAACCAGTGTTAAATAATCAGCATATACAGAAAGCAATAAGAAAATCACTGTAATGTTACAACTCAAACAGTTTTATTTAATGTTGTCCTTTAAATTTTATCCTTCTGATTCCTGAGATTTAAATGTATGTTCTATAGACCTGTGAGAAAAGCAATCGATCATATTATGTTCCTCTTCTAGATCAAATTAATAGCTATTTTATAATTTGAATGTTTATCATTAACGAGGTGACATTTTAACATATTTTGGTTTAATGCAAAAATGATTAAGTTATTTAGACTTACAAGAGTCAGTGTATAATACAGTTTTCATCTTAAATTATATTGTCTTTATAATGGAATATACCCAATTTATATATTTAACATTTTCTGTCAAATAGTTCACAGTAAAATAAGAACAGGACCACCTGTGCTTAATAGTAGAAATCAGGAAAGGCTTTGTAAAGCAACTAGTTTCCTCGGAAAAACAATTAAACATGAAACTGAAATTAAACAAGCAAAGAGGAAATGGAAGAAACACAGGGGGAAAAATAGAATGTCCCGATTCAAACATTATGAAAATATGAAAATTAAAAAATAATAATCAGAATATACATTTACTCACAAGTTTATCAGAAAAACTGGGCTATTTGCTAAACTCTCACAAAATTTTAAATCCCAGTGATGGCACACAATAAGTAGCACAGATTAAAAAAAAAAATTCCATTAACCTAATCTAATAGCTTCCTATAATAAAATGATCTATTTGAAGCAAAAGCATTTACAATATATTCAGCAATTCTTAATATCTTATCACATGACAAACTAATAGCCTAGGACCTAGGTCATAGATCTAATTCATACAGTTTCATGAGAAAATTGTTATCTATATATATTAGACATAGACATATATAAATATATGGACAGATTTTTATATTTATAAAATTAGTGGTTTAGTGGTTCTTCCTATGACCCTGCAGGATTAAGAAAACAATAAACAATAGTTTAATCTAATATGTAATAAACCCAAGGAGAGCACTATACAAAACTAGTGTAATAACTATCAATGACCCAAATAATTCAAAGATCTTAAAAGTAGGGTCAAGTTTTGTGTAGAAGATGTGTTACGGGGTATGGAGGATCAAGAGCTAACTTCTAGAAGACTTCCAACACAAGAAAGAAAATAAATATACTACAATGCAATTGTATCAGTGGCGTTTCTGGGGAAATTATATACTTTTCTAGAACTTACAGGAGGTGGTCCTTCGAGATTACATAATAAAAGGGAAAAACCAAAACGAGCACTTACTTAACAATTAAGTGTTATTTTTACTGTCAAAAAATAAAAATTATATACTAGATTCTTAAAGAAAATGCTCTGTAATAATTTTGTAAAATATTATAGTAATTTAAAAATCTGGTCACTTACCTTGAACCATATAATACACAAACTAAGGAGATAATGATTGAGAACAGAGCTGGCATTTATGCAGAGCAAGCAACTGTCTCTGTGGTATGGACTTTCCCAAAATATCTCCCACATGGGCCTATCCCTGATGCCTGAAATTCCTTTGCAGTTGGTGCCAGTCAGAAATGCAAATAAACCTATAGCACTCATCTTAATTAAGAACATTATGCACTAGCTTTTAGGTCCTATAATTCTTTATACACATAGCTAGAACACACTTTAAAAATATGACACATAGCCATAATATGTTGAAAAGTGAACACGGAGAAAAGTAGAGGTAGGAATACAGATATGAATATAAAGATATGGTCCAGGAGGGAGATGAAAGTGCAGGATGCAACAGTTGGGTTAAAGAGGAAAATGTTACAAAAAAAAGAGAAGGGCTAGAGAGATGCTTTAAAGAGGTCTATGGTAGAAAAATAAGGAGAAACTTTTCCTAATCTGCATTATAATTTATTTTATTAGCAGGCATGGTGTATCATACAACTTTGAGAATATAATGTATCTTATAAGTTGTATGCTATTAATTAAGATAACTAAGGGATTTTTTAAAAAGTTTAATTTATAAATTTGCATTTAAGAACTAAAATTTTTCCTCAAAATAAGTTTTACTGATTTGTCTTTTAATGAACACATGCTTATTAAAGAAAATTTGAAAAATACTACAAAGTATATAGAAAGTTTAAAATCACTTCTAAATTCCTTAACCATGTAATACCACCGTTAATATATGGGGAAAAGGAAAGGATTTTGACTTGTGTATGAAAAGATATATATCATGAAAATTAAATATTATACAGTTCTGTACCTTTTTATATAAAATTATATTGTGATCACTTTTTCCATGCCACTGAATATTCTTCACAGTTTTAAGGCTCTAATGTTTTAGGGCAAACCAGTAGTTTCTTAATGTTTGTTATTCAAGTGAACTATTTTAATTTTAAATCTACTTTTTTTAAATTTTAAAACCTAAGGAAAATAACTTTTATACTCCCCTCTAGGAATAGAACCAATATTGTTACTTTGAATTCAAGTTTGGAAGATTTTCATGACTTCTGTTACCTAAGAAATTTGGGAAAGTAAAAAAAGTTCTAAAATTAAATAGGGTCAGTAAAGTGTTGGATCTTTGTTTTAACCAATATTGCAAAAGGTAGACATAAATCCCAACACTCACACTGTATGATCCAACTACTATTTGGCTCTGAATGCTATAACATCACGTGGAGTTTAGGAATTTTGTATTCTTTTGGCTTTGGCTGAATTACATTCCGGTGGCCTTTGGATTTTCTTTTTTATTTTTTTTTAAAGATGTAGCGTCTGTTTCCTGCCACATCCTTCAAAGGTATGGGATGTGTGTGTGTACTAGAATATACAATTATAAATTTATTTTACTAAGGTCTCCAGTGGCAAGACTTGTGGGATGTTCTAACTTCAATGACATTATTTAGTAAAGAAACAGTCATGACCAGGCTCTTAGATGGTATATTTGACAGTACAGGAAGGAAGTGGAGAAGCAGCAGCACAGTAACTGTAGTGAGGAAGAAATAAGCAGCTAAGAGGGTTTATGGAGATATATCCAGTACTGTACAAGGAACAGACAGGACTGGAGATGCTAGCTTTAGGGATAGAGGGGCCTTAAGGAAAACAAGAGGTATGACACTCAGGGCAAAAATAATGAATGGACAGTAGATATTGGTTAGTCATGGGGGCAGGGCAGTGAAAGTCACACCTGCTTCAGTATCCTAAGAACTTTGTATTACTTAGTAGGAGCATAAGGTCTAAGGTTGAACAAGCTGGATTTCAATTGAGCTGTGATCTAAGCACTTCATATATTTTAGTTCATTTCCTTCTCAACAATGCAAGTGCTGTTTACCCTTCATATACAAATTAAGGATATTGGAGAACCTGAGACATTAAGAAACTAGCTCAAGGCTACACAGCTAGTCAATGGTGAAAACAAGATTCAAAAGCCTAAATCTGTTTCTGCAAAAAACTGTATGCCTTTCTGCAACATCACTAATTATCAGAATTTTGTCTAATACTTTTAACCACAATATAATTTTACAAAGCAATCTATTTTCAGTTAGTGCAAGAGAAAAATACATTGCATGAAAAGGAATCTACTATGAGGGTGGGGAGACGTTTAGATAATATCACTGAAAATATTGATATTATAAAGTAATTTCAGAAAAATAACACTAATATCTAAAATTTCAAAGCATTTCTAGAAAGTCAAGAGTGCCATTTTTTAATAAAAAAGAAAGTTTTCATTATTTCTCTCTCAAAATAGATTTGGTATTAATCACTAGACTAATTCATATGGGCTTTTCTTCTTCGTAAAAAAAATTTTTTTTTAACTATTACTCGATGATAAAGTAACAATTGCTAACTTTGAAAAACAGTGTATTGTTATTTCAAATAATTTTGATATAAAAACTATGTGAACCTAAAAGTTTTAGGGATATTTTTACTTTTAAGCAGCAAGATGTCCTTCAAAGGTAAGAAACAGTATATAGTGTATTTTATAGCATATTTAAGGAGAGTCAATCACAATAGTAAAGATAATATTCCATTTTAGTTATATTTTTGAAAAATATGGTTCTTCACTATCTTTAGCTTTTATTATTCGGAAGATCTATGGAATTGTTGATTTTATTTTTAATTTTTTTTCTTTAAATACTGTCTAATTAATGAAGCCATATATTTGCTTTTCTAAAACCTAATGTTTTTAGACATTAGTGAAAATTGTGGATAACTATTATGAAATCTTCAGAGTTTTGAATTTTGACTATGAAAAGTACCCACATTTGACCACCTTTTCAAAGACTTCCACATGATTTATGTTTTCTGCTTTAGGGAAGCAGGAAAATATTCAAACATATAAATGAACTTAAGTACATAAGGCAAGAGAAACTGTGGATTTAGAGAACAGCTCTAATAGGTGCTTATTTGCATTACTGAAGACTGGCTTTACAATAGAAATTTATACATTCAAGTCCTTGAAAAATTTATACATTCAAGTATACATTTACAATGTATATTAACCTTTGGGTTAACTTAGAAGACACGATCAAATTTACCCCCTTAGAAAAGTCTACCCCAAACTCTCAATTATGTACGGAACAACTGCAAAACAGGTTAAACTTTTTCTAAAATGGGAACATCTTGCCTATCCAAAGATACTTCTAGGAGCTGAGGCATAACGTACTAACAAACGAAAAAGTTCACAAGGTGCAGTGTGTCATTCGTACACTTAAGTAAATACTGCTTTAGTTTTAATTCCTACTGTTTCCATGGTAAAATTTTCTTTTTATTTTGTTGGTATAGGATAGTCATGTTTAAAAATAAAGAGCTTCCAACATCAAGCTCCATCTAATTTCTGGGTCAAATTCTGATATGGAGTACCTGCGACAGGCCAGCTTTTTTGGCCACTATTTAATCAGAGGCTCTGGGAGTGGAAGAAATCCCAGAATTACCGTTAAGTCTTGTTCCCAGCCTTTTAAGTAGCTAAAATATTATAACCCACAGGAACACGGACCCTCCCCACCTTCAGGGAAATGCGCGTGTGCATGTGCCTGTGTGTGTGTGAGATAGTTACAGACGTATCATAGTTGCTGCACTACCATTTGAACATGTTTAAAAATTCTCCTCGGAAGAAAAGAATGACACCATCTCCCTCGTCACGGGGAGGTGGGCCTGGGAGATCCCGGCCACCTGCTGTGACGCGAAAATACAGAAAGCGGCCAAGAAGCTGGGGCTCTGGGAGAAGCGTCCCAGTCGGTTCTATGGAAACGAGAGACGCCGGTGGCCTAGCGCCTGGCTGGCTGGAGACCGAGCTGCTGAGCGGCGCAAACGGGGGGCGGGGAAAACGCTCGGCCCCCCGCACAGCAGAGAGGGGCTCGGGGCCATCGCCTCCGCGGGGCAGGGCGGGGTCTGCCGCTACCGCGCACCCACGCGGGGAGCCTAGGGCGGGCGAGTGGGAAGAAGAGCGGCTGCCGCGCACCCCCGCCCCTTCCTAGCGTCTCAACTGGGAACGGCAGAAACTTCGGGGGCACAGAGGACGCATCCCCACGGAGTCAGGGTACACTGTATCTTCCGAGTGGAGGCCCTTTACCTTCCAGGCCGGAGTGTCTGCTTCCCTCAGGCGGTAGCAGGGGTGACAGGGGAGAAGACTGCCGACTGCCGCCGCCGCAGCACTGGCTGCTCCGCTAATCCGGGCTCTGGGAAATAATTTCCCGCCGCGCGCTCCGTGGTCCCGGAAGCTATTGGATCACTTCCGGGTGGTTGTCAGTGACGCTGTCCAGCCGTTGTCAGGTGGGCTGGCCTGGCTCCTGCTAGATCAGCGCTGGAGGTGGGATACTGGTAAGTGATTTTTACGCGTTGCCTCCTGGGCCTGGTATTTCCGGTCAGGGCACCGTACAGCATCTTGGCTGGACCCCGGAGCGAGCTGGCGAGGGTTGAACCAGGAGTCCCCATCCATCCATCGCTGGGGTGCTTAGCCCTCTATACTGCTAGAGAAGGCCCTGGGAGCGCGGCTTACCCTCTTCTCCACTTGCAGTATCCAGCCCCAAGTTGGAAACTGACCTCCCGTCTCCAAAAGTCCCTCAGCAGGGGTGATGACCCCGTGTACCGCAACTCGGTTTACTGCCGAGTGTCTCTACTGATAATCAAAGAGTGTTCTTACTCTCCCGTTGTTGGCAGGGTTTCTCCAGAGCTGATTTTTACGATACTTTTCCTGAATACCGTTTCCGTTGCCCTGGGTTGCAGTGTCTGAAAAGCAGGCAGTCCTGGACACCTTTTACAAACATTTTGGAAGTGGGGTGTGAGGGTCCTGCCTGATCTAGAATTAATTCAGCATCCTCGCAGCTGTCTTGAATTAGGTGAGAATGGTCTTTATTTTCCTGGCTGCTATGAGCTCATGAGGTAGAGAACAAGCTTAAAGTGTAAACCGTGGGCTTTTAAATGCATGCTTTCCTTTTTGGAAACACCAGTGATCAGGAAACAGGTGCATTTTCTTCCTCAATAATGAAGGATTCAGGAGAATTTTAGATGGAGGTCCGGGGTAGCCAGAAAAGTTGTAAAGAGGCAAGGTGCTCTCATTCAGCCGAAGATTTAAAACAAAACATGATGTAGTAAACCTTGGCGACTCTTGTCTTTCTTGAGTAATGCAGTTTCCTGAGGTAAACAGTTTTCACTCACCACCTTATATTTAAATCACTTTTTTTTCCTCCAGAAAAGCCAGCTGATTTTTCTTTCTAAAACAGCCAATTACGAAACAAGTTCCAGGGATAACTTTACCATAAAGAAAAATGCAATAAATATGTTCAATTGAAGGCCTCTGATGCATCAGCAAGTGCCTTGTTACTTTTTGAAAGCAATGCACCATGTTTCGAACAGCACATGGACCTTTTAATCTTATACTAGTTCACCAAATTCTTATAATCTCCTTTCATCTCAGTTTTGCCATTTTTTATCAAATCTTGTGTTTTCAATTTATGTTTCCCGATGAAAGGATTGTAATAATTTAATGGACGTTACATGTATCCATATAGCAACATGTGTTTAGACAGGCAGTGATTTTGTAAATCATTACTCTTGATTTGTGGTATCTCCTGTCAAATTAATATAGCCTATCACCAATACCACAAACAGCTATTGTCTGCCAGACACCATACTTCCATTATTTTATTTAAACTTGCTACAGTTCTACAAGAAAAATCATATTATCCCTATTTTGCAAACATTTTATATTGAAACTCAAAGATGTGTTACTGAGATTCAAAGACATTCCCACAAATTATACAATTAAATGGCAATTGACGTTTGAACCCAGTCTACCCGACTCTACACATCGGCTCTTTTACTGTGCTCTCCACTTCCTCTCATAATAATCATAACAGAATCATTTTCACTCTCAGGTAAAATTGGATGGATAGTATATCAAATTCTTGTGCTAAGGAATTAAGAAGTTAATTTTTTATGTTAATGTTTTAAGGATTAAGGAATGTTTTAGGGATTTTAGGAATTAACATAGGGTATGACTAATCAGATGATATGAATAATCTGATTTCTGTGTTGATCCTTGGCCAGTTTTATTATCCTAATTCAAACAAATATAAGCAATCTAAGAGATTATCAGTATATTCGTGATTCTACGTCCAGAGTATCAGCTATCTCTTTAGGCAGCTTTTTATACATATTTACATACATATATACTTATGCATGTGTGTATATGGAGAAAGAGAATGATCACAAATTCATGAAATTAAACTTTGTAATGCCCTGTCAAGAACTGCTATTTGCTGGTTATTAGAAAAACTGTTCTCTCCTGCGCATATAACCCTCAGACAGATGGTGATTATCACATATTTTAAGGGAATATGCTTAATTAAACATACCCATTCCAATATTCTATTTAATGTAGAGAAATAGAAATAACCTAATTGTCAGGGAATTCACTAAAATATAGTTGAAATGACCAATACTGGAAGTAACAGAACTTAATTCTAAAGAGTATCTTGTTTTATTGAAAGTCTCTCTCAGTCTCTCTCTCTCTATATATATATACACACACACACACACACACACACACACACACACACATCTCCCACGTTCAAAGGCTGTTAAATTGCATTGTTTACCCATATCTTCAGAAAAAAATCACTTCTGTTGTGGTAAACAACCTGCTTCCCTATTTATAATGGTCTGGCCCTCTAGCAACTTCAGCGCGAAATTATAGCTAATTTGCCTACAAACGTCAGGTGGTCATAATAATCTAGCCACTCAGTTGTGTGTGTGTGTGTGTATCATTGTGATGTGTACTTTATTATATTGTATTAACTGTATGAAAGATATTTGCTTTGCATGCCCCATAGGTAGATCTCAGTGATGTTTTTTTTTAATTGATTTTAAAGAGACACAAAGAAGAGAGAGTGAAAAAGAGAAAAACATCAACTTGTTGTTCCACTTTATTTATGCATTTATTGATTGCTTCTTAATGCCCTGACCAGGGATTGAACCTGCAACCTTGGCATATCAGGACCATGCTCTAACCAACTGAGCTACCTGGTCAGGGCAGTGATACTTTGTTTTTAACCATATTTCAGTGCTTATGAAGGTTGAGATATCAGTTTTTTCATTGTCTCGCACCCAGCATCTAGCACTGTGCCTGACATATAGTAAGTAGGTGTTCAATAAACACTTATTGAATGAACAATTCCATTTTCAAATGTGCTGTTCTTGTTTTTATCTTTAAGTGTGTTTTTTAAAAGGGACTTACCACATAAATAAATGCATATTTATTGTTACTCACTTTGCCCTCGAAATATGTCCACTTCAGTCATCTAAAAAAGGCAATGGCAGTATCCTGTAAAGAAGATTGGACAGTGAGATAGGCTATAAGAGAATACCTAATATTAATGTTGCTTACTTTCTGCTATTCAGTGTTACATTGAATCCTCACAGCACTATAGGGTTTTATTATCCTCCTCCTACAGATTAAATAACTGAAACAAAGATAAGATCTGTAAATCATAATAGGTTATACACAATCTTGAAGTATCAGACCTGTGATTTGGAACAATGCTGACTCTAAAGGCCATAGTATTCACCACTTTACTATACTGCCTCCAACTGGGTTTTAATCCTGGCTCCTCTACTAACTAGGCACATGTATACACAGGAAATTTTATTTCTCTGAAGATCGTATTTCTCATCTATAACATACAGGGGTTGGCTTAGATGATCTATCAGGTCTCTCCTAGCTCTAAAATCCTCTGACTTTAGTTGGCTACCAAGTATTAACTGAATACAGCAGTTCTAGTGTGCTAGAAAACATGAGTGGAGTTTTATCTGTACTTATTGGTGTCTCCAACATTGGTAGATGTACCGTTATGTTTTTGTAATAGAAAGAACAAGACCAAAATATTAAAACACACACACACAATCCTCAGCCATGCTTTTTGCCAGTAAGACCCCAGTAAGTCAATGAACTTGTGAGCCTATGTTTTCATATGTAAAACAGACCTATGAAACTGCTGCGAGGGTTAAGTGAAATGATACACATAAAACCTCAAACACACTGTCTGACACACAGTTGCCATTAAGTAAGTATTGATTCTCTTTTCCCCTAATCTTGTGAGCATAAAAGAAGATTGGTGGATATAAAAATGCTTTATAAATTAGCCAAAGGTGACAAATTTTTCCTCTTGTTATATACACAAGGTATTATGAGCAACAATTTACATATGACCATTGAACACAAAACATGTTGGCAACACAGACAAAAAATTTTGCTTCCAGGAGGACAAATGAGGAAAGACATAAGGATGAAGGTAATGGTGAGGATTTCGGTAAGGGGACAAGATGGAAGAATTCCATTGGAGGATGAAAGGTGTCAGAAAAGAGAATAGTGACTAACTCACTTCAGATAAGTAGAATGGGTGATGGCTAATAGTAGAGGTAAAAAAGCTGAGTTCAGGGCAAGCTCTGGATAGCAGTGTGGTCAGGTTCAACATATTAGGCCTCTTACAATAAGCAATGGTTTGTGGGTATAACCAGGATAGTGTGGGAGGCTGGGCTTGGTATTTAATTTCTTTCTTGTAGAAATAATACCCATTTGTTACAGAAATATAAGAATATACAGATAAGCCAAAAAGAAAAAGAAAGAAATGAAAACTTGCCCGTAGTTCCACTCCAGCCCCAGGTCTTCACTTGCCCACTTACCACACTGGGTCCACTCTTGGCTGGGGAACATCCGCCTCTTTCCAGTGAACTCTGCTTAGCTGGCCCAAAGGTAGGGGGGGCCTCTGAGGGCCATTTGTCCCCCTGTTTCTGGGCCTCCACCCTGAGGGGATATGGACTCACACGGGACTGGTCCACGAGCATATAGTCCACAGGGTGGAGGCTGGGCACTGGGACCCAGCCGTGGTGGCAGTGGGGTTCTGAGTCTCTCTCATGGTCTGAGGTCTTCTCACTCCTTCTTGCTGTCTTCTCCATGTATCCTGCCCCTTGCTGATGTCTGTGACTCTAAGCAACCACTTGCTCCTCTCTGAGCCTCAATTTCCCACCTAAAGTCACAGGGTGAACTGGATAGAGGATCCGTAGGCTCTTCCTTCCCAGGAGTAACTCTAGGCTCCCCTATGGTGGGGTCAGACTTAGATCTGCCTCCCCTTCCTGTGCCCTACTCCTCCAGGATCACCCTTTTCTGTTCCATGACTTTCTGTGACGCCTTATCTACAGAAAACAAAACAAGAAAACACAAAAATCCCACCCCCTTTCCAGCATTCGAATACTGTGGAGTTCCTCCCAGGCTGCTCAGCATCCGTCTGCCAGGCATGCAGGCTCTTGCTAGGCTGTGTCCTTTCATAGGCTGGGAAACAGGGTTTTGTCATTAGAAGTAATGATTCTGCAGACTGCTGACTCACCTTCTCAGGTGACGACTGGTTAAGGGAAGTTTTTGAGTGGTGAACTCAAAGACCGCAGTTGAGTCAGGAGGCAAAGGCAAAAAATCAGCATAATTAAATTGGAAGTGGGAAAGGGCACTGCCTCCCAGCTGTCATTGTTGATATGTTATTGGAGACAGGTTTTTGAAATGATGCTCCTGCTATAGCCCCTCAAACTTTGATTAAAATACAGGCAAACAAGGGGAGAGGCAGCTCAGGAGATATTCTCAGTGCTAGAATGGTGCCTATAATATTTGTGCTTACTCACACCCCACCCCCAGAAATTAAGAACAAACATATATAGTTGTTTAAATCCATTGCGGATTTTTTGCTGAGTAAATTTCTCATGAAAATTATCTAAAACTAAAAAGAAAAAGACAGACCATTGTAATTTTTATTATTAGGCAAAAGAGCATAATGTGGAACAGCTGAATTCAGAGACCACATGAGCATGAGCTCAAACTCAGGAACTTATATAATATGATCTTGAAGAAATTAAGTTCTTTGAGCCCCAGTTTGTTCATTTGTAAAATGATAAAATTAACTTTATGAATTTATTAGGATTAAATGTGATAATGTGTGAAAGCACAGCGGCATCAGAAAAACTAGAGATCGATCTTGTGTTTTTTGTTGTTTAATAAAGTTGAATTGCTTTAAAATAAGGTCTGTGGCTCCAGTTGTGAAGTCAGAGAGACTTGAGTTCTAATTCCAGCTCTATCACTAGTTGTGAAACACTGGGGACACCGGGAAAGGTACTTTTCTACTCTTTCCTTATTTGTAAAATGGGAATAGTAATAATGTCTTTATAGGGCTTTTGTGGAGATTAAATGAAATAATGATGAATAAAGTTTAATATGGTGGCTGGGCTTGTAAGCACTTTATTTGCTCAAATTATCAAAGAAGCAGATGCCAAGAGAGGTTTAGATATGCCAGAGGTTTTGGAGGGAAAGTGCCTATGGAAGATAAAGGCAAAGGGAGCAAGAGTGGGAAGAAATTGCTTTCAGGCCTAAATGCAGGTCTGAGGATCTGAAGCAGAGGAGGAAGGAAGGCAGGGGAGGAGGATAAGTAGAATCTCAAACTGCTTCTTCAGCCAGGCCCATGAGCAATCCTGGAGCTAACGTCACGTTAGAGGAGAGCCGTGTCACCCCAGCACTTGGCATAATGTTAGTTATTAGTAAAAATAACAGTTGTCACAAGCTATCATTTAGAAGTGTTTTTAAATTTCAACTCTTGATGTTTACAGCCTGTCCCAACCTCCCCTAAGGAAAGTACA
This sequence comes from Myotis lucifugus, assembly GCF_000147115.1. Classification (NCBI taxonomy): domain Eukaryota; kingdom Metazoa; phylum Chordata; class Mammalia; order Chiroptera; family Vespertilionidae; genus Myotis; species Myotis lucifugus. The sequence goes on from NW_005871048.1 coordinate 25,845,622, forward strand.
ATCCCTGCTGCCACACATTGACCTTATCATTTGAGGCACATATGGCACCCCTACCCCTATTATTGTTTTTAATAAGCAATTGTAGAGACCAATCAATTCACTGCTTTTCAAATGGCAGGTCACAGCCCTATCAATTTGGTGACTATTAGCTTGCATTTTTGTTTCAGCTATGTGTGGCTTCAGGTTTTGGACATAAAATGTGTTTGTTACTGTGAATCACAGTTGAATTTTAAAGCAAAAGATTTAAATTAACTTCGTTTATCTTACATTAGGACTAAAGAGGTGATTTAACTTGTCCACATAACTCAGGAAACATGTGACTTGAACCAGAAGCTAGGTCTTAAGAATCTAAATTTAGAGCTCTTCCTTTTGTATCATGCTTCTAGGAAAAGCCTTCTTATTTCCAAGAAGAGGCTTCTTCTTTGCTCTACTTAGAGCACATAATCACTGTTTTCTAATTGGTTAATCTGATAGGTTTTTTCCTGTCACTTTCATTATTTTTTTTGCTAAGATCTCCTCTTCCCTGACTCTGGCCATTAGGTGTAAGAGGTTGTTTTAGCATTCAGCAGCGATGCTGAATTTACTGTCCATTTTCCCATTGGGGAGCACAGCTAATGCAACAGTTTAATACTTACCTGATTTAAGTTGTGTGTGTTTTCTTTAATCCTCACCCGAGGATATGTTTGGATATGTCTCCATTGATTTTTAGAGAAGCATTGATAAGTTGCCTCTCATACTCACCCCGACCCGGGATCTAACCCGAAACCTAGGTATCTGTCCTGACCAGGAATCAAACGGGAAACCTTTTGTTGTACAGGACGATGCTTCAACCAACTGAGCCAGAGCTGGAGTTTACCTGATTTAAATTTAGGATTGATGGAAGATCTTTTTGAGGCGCATTATCCTGATGAGGTCTTAATTTTTACTAATTTCAGTGAATATTATTTTGTGCTTCATTGTCATGACATTCTTTACCCACTTTCTTTGCTTTTTTAGACTTCAGCTCACCAATTTTTGTTTTCAATTTTAAAATCCAAGTTTTTTATATAATCACATAATTTATTCCTTTATAATTTTTAAAATGTCGATTTTTTTATTTTCTAGCACATATTCATACTTACCCTTAAAAATTCCCAGGGGCAATTTAGCAATGGTGAGCTCTGTCCACCACTATTCAGAGATTAGAGTTGGGAAGAGTTTGAGAGGGGGCTGTTTGTAAAAGGAGCCCTCTTCCTAGGCCTTTTGTGTTGCCTTCTGTCCCATGGTATTATTAGGCTGCCTGTGCTCATTGTTTTGATTGAATTTACCTGGTAAACTCTTTCTGGGCTTTCTCATTTATCTAACTCAACAGTTCTCAAATATTTGGTTTCACAAGTTCTTTGCATTTAAAAATTACGGATGACCTCAAGGAGTTTTAATGTATATAACTATATCTACTTATAGTTATTATATTATAAATTTAAATTTATTATTTCAAAAAGAAATAATAAAGCCATTACATGGAAATGTAAGTAGCATTTAAAAAAAACCACAATATTTTTTTTCCAAAACAAAAATTGTAATGGAAGAGTGACATTGTTTTACGTTTTTGCAATCTCTTTAATGTCTGGCTTCATAGAAGAGAGCTGAATTCACAGATCTACTTCTGCATTCAGTTTGTTATGGGATGTTGTTTTGGTTGAAGTGAACAAAATCCAACCTCATACAGACATGTAGTTGGAAAAGAAAGGGTATTTTAATGTCCTTTTCACTAGAACTTTAACAAGTGATAGTTTCTTAAAGTTTAATTACAGTGTGGATTCTGAAATCAGTTAACTTTTTGTGCTATGTTACTTTAAAATCCCTTAGTTTGGCCCTAGCTGGTTTGGCTCAGTGGATAGAGCATTGGCCTGTGGATTGAAGGGTCCCAAGTTCGATTCTGGCCAAGGGCACATGCCCAGGTTGCTGGCTCAGTCCCCAGTGCAGGGCATGCAGGAGGCAGCCGATCTGTGATTCTCTCTCATGGTTGATGTTTCTCTCTCTCTCATCATTGATGTTTCTCTCTCTCTCCCTCTCCTTTCCTCTCTGAAATCAATAAAAATATTTAAAAATAAAATAAAACAAAATCCTATGGTCTGTCTTGAACTTTGGATGAATCTTTGCAAACACCTGATTGTGTTACATAATGCGTTGGCCATATGTAAAACATTGATTCATTGAGGTATGCTGATCTTTCAAATCTTAATGCACTTTATTATGCAGTATCAAAAAATGCATATGTTAATATCACCAGCTGTCTCATCAGGAAATCTTAAAATACTAGGAAACTGTCCTTATGACAATATGAATTATCAAAAATTTTTATTTTTGCTTTGAAAGTTCTAAATTTATCACTGTCTAATCTTTTCCTTGAAATGACAGTCAAATTTGGTTGATTTTTGAGAAAAATCTGGCATACTCAAAAATTAGTAATAGAATTACTAATTTTAATAGAATTACTAATTTTTACTGCCTCATCAAAGCCATTAAATGAACCTGTCATTCTTTTTTATTCCAATTGTGTGGGGGTGAAAAATATGACTACTGTAGTAGCCAGGATAATGACTACCCTAAAGATGCTTATATTCGAATCTCTGGAACCTGTGAATATGGCAAAATGAAATTGAAGTTGTTAATCAGTTTATCTTAAAATAGTGAGCTTATCCTAGATTATCCAAATGGGTTCAATGTAATCACAGTGGTTCTCAAAAATGGAAGAAGGAGGCAGAATAGGAATTCAGAGTGATTCCAAGTGAAAAGGTCTCAACCCAGATAGGTGGCTAGAAAGTGGGGGAAGTGGGCTAGGGGCCAAAGAATGAGAGCAGCCTCCAAAAGCTAGAAAATGCAAGGAAACTGGATTCTCCTCAGAGCCTCCAGAAAGGAATGAAGTCCTGCCAATCATTGGTTTAGCCTAGTGAGACCCAGTTCAGAATTATGACCTGGAGAACTGTAAGATAATAAATTTGTGGTTTTATGACAACTTATTTTGTGCTAGGGCATCTTTGCTTTTGCACTATTAGTACAAATGTTAACCTAGTGAAATGTCATATAGTGTCTTTTATGAAAATAATTTTGACCTTGAGAACCCCTTAAAAGAATATTGAGGCTCCACCAGGGATCTGTGTACCACACTTTGAGATTTCTTATTCAACTCTTTCTTTGTACTTCCTCTGTGTCAACCACTAGATTAGGTTCTGGGATGCAAAAATAAAGAAGGCACAGTCCCTGTTTTAAGATTATAATCTAGTGGTTGAAAGTGGTAAGTAAATCAGTGGTTGCAGATAGCCTAGAATGACAAGTACCCTGACTGATATACTGTATATTCAAGGGAAGGAAAGAGACCGAATTAGTCTTCATGTGCTTGCATTTTGGTGGGAGAGATCACAAAACTAACTACTAGTTTTTTTGTGCTGTGTTACTTTAAAATCCCTTAGTTTGGCCCTAGCAAAGTGCTATAAAGGAAATATCTCTACTGACAAGGCAAGGGAGAGACCTTTATATTCCCATTTAGCAGTAAATGGGGTTTCATTTTCTCCACATCCGCCCCAACACTTGTTATTTTTTATTTTTTGTTTATAGCCATTCTGGTGAGCTGTGAAGTTGTATCTCATGTGGTCTCAATTTGCATTTATCTAAGGTCAAAACGATTGACACCTTTGATTTCTTCTAAGGTTTTTATATATGTTAGCATTTATACTTAGGTCTCTGATCAATTCTGAGTTAATTTTTAAACATCTTTTAATTGAGTCCGACTCCATTCTTTTGCATGTTACTATCCAGTTGTCTCAGGAACATTTCATGAAAAGACCAATCTTTCCCTATTGAACTTTCTTGAAACCCTCATCAGAAATCAATTGGATATTGTATGGTTTATTTATGGACTCTCAGTTCTATTGCATTGATTACATGTCTGTCCTTATGCCTATCCTGTTACTCAGTCTTGATTATTGTAGTTTTATAATAAGTTTTGAAAATGGGAAATGTGAGTTCTCTAACTTTGTTCTTTTTCAAGATGTGTTGGTTACTCTGGGTTCCTTGCACTTCCATATGGATTTTAAGATCAGTTTGTTAACTTCAGCAAAATAGGCAGCCGGGATTTTGATAAAGATTACATTCAATCTGTAGATTGGGAAGTTTTGCCACATTAACAATATTAAACCTTTCAATACATAAACATGGACTTTTCATTATTTAGGTCTAATTCAGTTCCTTTCAGTGATGTTTTGTAGTTTCCAGTGAACAGGTCTTACAGTTCTTTTGTTAAATTTTTCCTAAATATTTTATTCTATTTGGTACTATTGTAAATTAAATTGTTTTTCTAATTTTATTTTCAAATTGTTAATTACTAGTATATAGAAATACAATTGATATTTGTTTACGAATCTCATATCCTGCAAACTTTGTTGAATGTATTTATTAGCTCCAAAAGTTTGAGGGTTTTGTTTGTTTTAGGATTTCTTAGGATTTTCTACATACAAGATCTTGTCATCTATAAGTAGGTAGTTTTACTTCTCCCTTTGCAATCTGGATATTTACTTTTCTTGCCTAATTTTCCTGGATAGAACTTCCAGTACAATGTTGAAGAGGAGTGCTAAAAATGGACATTCTTGTCTTGTTCCTGATCTTTAGAGAAAAGCTCAGTCTTTTACCATTAAGTATGAAGTCAGCTGTGGGTTTTTTATAGTTATCCTTTATGGAGTTGATACAGTTCTCTTTTATTCCTAGTTTGTTGAGTTATTTTTATCATGAATGGTGTTGAGTTTTAACACATTTTTCTTTGCATATACTTAAACTATCATGCATTTTTTGTCCTTTATTCTATTAATAAAGTCTATTACATTGATTCATTTTCCTGTGTTGGAGTCAACCTTATATTCCTGGGATAAATTTCACTTAGTCATGGTGTATAATTCTTTTTTATACTTGTTAATATTTTGACTATTTTTGTCTCTATATTTCTAAGGGATATTGGTCTATAGTTTATTGTAATGTTTTTGTCTTTTTTTGGTGTCATGGTAATACTGGCCTCAGAAAATGAGTTGGGAAGTGTTCTTTCCTCTTCTGTTTTTTGGAGCAATCTGTGAAGGATTGGTGTTAATTCTTCTTTACATTTTTGGTAGACTTCATCAACCAGTCATGTCATCTGGCTTTAGGCTTCTCTTTGTGGGAAAGTTTTTGATAATTAATTCAATCTGCTTACTTGTTATAGGTTTACTCATATTGTTTAAATCTTCCTCACTCATATCAGTACTTTGTGTCTTTCTAGGAAGTTGTCTGTTCATCTAGGTTATATAATTTGATGTCACAATTGTTTTAGTATCTCTTTATAATCTATTTCTTTATCATCAGTAATAATGTCCCCTCTTTAATTCCTAATTTTAGTAATTTGAGCTAAAAGTTTGTAATTTGAACCTATTTTCAAAGAATCAACTTTAGTTTCATTATTTTTTTCTATTAATTTTCTATTTTTTTTTAATTTATTCCCAGTCTAATCGTTGTTTCCTTCCTTCTGCTTGCTTTGGGTTTTGCTGGCTTCTTTTTCTAGTTTCTTAAGGTTGAAGGTTAGTGTACTGATTTTAGATCTTTCTTTTTTAATATAGGCAGTTAGACTGCAGTTTTATGTTCTTGTGGTGTGTTTGTTTGGCTTTGTTATCGGGATAATACTGTCATAGAATGAATTAGGAGGGTTTCTTTCCTTTGTTTTATGAAAGTCTGTGAAATGTATTATTTTGTAGAATTTACCTATGAAGCTCTTGCAACTTTTCCTTGTAGGAAGATTTTTGAATTAGCAATTCAATTTCTTTACTTGTTTTAAGGTCTATTCCATTTCGCATTTCTTCTAAAGTCAGTTTTAGTCATTTATGTCTCTTTTTTTGAGAAAATAGAAAATTTTTATTATAGTAACAATAAGCAAACAATTGAAGTGGGAAGGGGAAGCAGTGTGGGGATGACCCACCTGTGGGGTGATGGAGGTGCAGTGGCAACAGTTAATTTCACAAGAAAAGGAGAGAACTAGTTATTCAGAAAAGTGGTTACCTTGAGGTTGCTCAAAGACTTTCTACAGAAACATCTGAATACACTGAACATTGTTCTCTTAGCTGTTGAATCTCTGTCTTTTACTCTTTCTGGCATTTCACTTAGTTGAGTTCTGAGAAATCTGTTTTTCAGACAACTCTTTTTTCTTGAGTGGGCAGATGATAAGGAACTATTTCAGTCCTTCGAAAGAATGTAATTCAACAAATTTATGTTCATTTAGAAAGAATTCTATAAGCATTTCTAGCTATCCATTATCTAATGCAAATAATTGATTTCTTTAACCACATGGGTAAAAAGATCATTGTCATCCCAAAGGCAAAAATGTGGAATAGAAGCCACAGGCAGAGATTATGTGTCAATCTAGAAAGACTCTAGAGAATCATTGTCTTTTGGTCTCCTGCATTCCCTTTCTCTGTCTCTAAGAAAGAGTTCAGAAGATAGGGAGCATCCATACTTTCTACTTTGGAACTTTACAAATTGAGAATGTGTCTCATCCCTGTTAAATAAATCAAACAGATATCTACCAAATGCCAATAAGAAACTTTACTAAACACCCAGTCCTGAGAACTTGAAGAAAAGAAATAGAGAACTCTGACTTTGGGGAATGAGTTATATGGGAAGGAACACTTGAAAATATGCAGGAAACAGATTTTCAAAAAGCTTAAATTCTCTTGAATAGAATTTTTAAAAAAGGTAAAGTGATCACTGTTATACCTGTGATCATGTCAAGTATACTAGTATCTTGCTGACTCTCAACTTCATCTCTGTCTTGCAACCTTTTTAGATGGCAAATCTCCCTTTCTGCCAATTCCCTCTCCATTTCTGCCTTTCTCTTTTCTTGCTCCATTTTATCCTTCAGGTTTCTGATTTTTTTATATATATATTTCTCTCTTACTTGCCTTTTCTCTCTCTCCAGTTCAGCTTTGTATTTTTCTTGTTTCACTTGAATCTGTTTCTGAATCTCCTCCTCAGCCCTTTGGTACATCTCATCAGTGTAGAATTCTCCCTCATTCTGCATCACCATGCGCTGGACCAGGTCCAACAGCTGTGCCCTCTGAGCCTCCTGCTCAGCTCCTGTTGCCTTATTGCTGAACTCACGGTGACGACCCCTGAAATGCTCCATCAGCTCTTGAATGCCTGTGGAGCTTCCTTTAAGTAATCATGGAACTCCATGCCGTCCGGTCATCTTTCCGGGTGAATAAGAGAATCATGTATCTCCTAGCTTGGGATCCAAACATTGACAGCATCTTCTCCATGGCCTTTTGTTCTTCCTTTGTATACCGGCCCAGTGGGACCACCAGGAGCACAACGTGAGAGCCAGGGGATGTCAGGAGGATGCAACTAGCAATCTCCCTTTGTGTGTCAGCATCCCATGCCTCACAATGCCAGGTGAAAATGCCAGGTGTGTCCACGACAACAATTTCTCTCCCATTCCACGTGCTACTCCCTTTCTGACAGACCTAGTGATGGATTTTGCTGCCATGCTGGAATGAAATGCTTTCTTTCCAAGGATGCTGTTCCCTGTGGCACTTTTTCCTGCTCCAGTCTTACCCACTAAGACAAGTCGCAGTTGTGAATCTCTGGGGTCTTGGTTTCCAATCCCATGGCCGGTCCTGGATTCACTGAAGTTGAAAGGAGTAATGTCCAATTGAGCTGCCATCATAGTTTGAATTTCCGCGGCTGAGGTGCGGGAGAAGGTGCGGACTTGTGGAGACTGGGGAGAGGTTGGGGAGAGGTGCCATTTATGTCTTTTTAAAGAATATGTCCATTCCTATTGTGTAGACATTAAAATGTGTCTACTTTGTTGGCACAAAGTTGTTCATTGTGTTGTCTTATAATCCTTTGATTTTTGCATGTTCAGTAGTGACATCTTTTTCATTATTTTGATAATTTGTATCTTTTTTTTTTTACTAGTCTAGCTAAAGGTGTGAGATTTTGTTGATCTTTCCAAAGAACCACCTTTTCTTTTCTCTATTGCTTTTATCTTTTCTATGTTATTTTCTATGTTATTTCTGCTGTACTCTTGTGTTGCTCCTCTTCTTGCTTTGGATGTGGTTTGCTCTTCTTTTTTTCTGGTGATTGGATCTTATGTTATCTATTTGTGATCTTTCTTCTTTTCTGAAATAGGTGGAATTAATAGGTTTCCTTCTAAACACTGCTTTTTCTGTATCCTATAAAATACGACATGTTATGTTTTCACTATCATTCAGTAAAAAATATTTTCTAATATCCCTTGTGATATCTTTTTGACATTGTTATGTAGAAGTGTGCTCTTTAATTTCCAAATATTGGGTTTTTTTTAAAGATTTACTTTTGCTATTGATTTCTAATTTATTTCTGTTGTATTCTTCGAACATTTTATACTTTCATTTATTGAGACTTCTTGTGACGTGGCATATAGTCTATTTTGAAAAATGTTTTTTGGAATTTGAAAAAAAAAGTGTACTCCTCCGTCACTGAGTGAAGTAATCTATATATGTAAGTTAGATTGGACAGGGGGACAGTATTTAAATATTCTAAACTCTTGCTGATTTTCTGTTTAGTCCTGTCCATTCCTGAGAGCAGAGCTTTGAAATATCTAACTATAATAAATGATTTATTTCTTCTTTTGATTCTGTCATTTTTTTCCTCCATTGATCTTGGTGCTTTGTTTTAGGTGGATATACATTTATATCTTTTTTATGTATTTTTCCTTTTATCGTTTTTGAAATATCATGTTTTCCTCAAATATTTCTTAAAGCCTGTTTTGTCTAATATTAGTGTAGTAACATCAGCTCTATTATAGTTACTGTTTGCTTGGAATATCCTTTTCTGTCTATTTTCAATCTATTTTTTGTATTTGAATATAAAATGTCTCATAAATGACACATAGTTGGATCTTGCTTTTTTTAAATCTATTTTGACAATTCCTGTTTTTTTAAAAAATGTTTTTGATTTTAGAGAAAGGAAGGAAGAGGGATAAAGAGATAGAAACATTGATGATAGAGAAACATCAATTGGCTGCCTCCTGCATGTCGCTGGGGATCCAGCCTGCAACCCAGGCATGTGCCCTGACCAGGGATCAAACCAGTGACCTCCTGGTTCATGGGTCACTGCTCAACCACTGAGCCACACTGGCTGGGCCTGCTTTTGATTGAGATTAAACCATTCACATGTAATGTGCTTATTGGTATAGTTAGGCTTACATTTTCCATTATACTTTACTTTTATATGACTCCTATCTTTTTTATTCCTTTCTTCTACCTTCACTGCTTTTTTTATATTAAATGAATATTTTTAGTGTATCCACTTTTAAATTTCTAGTGTAACTTTACCTTTTAAAAAGTTATTTTCTAAGTGCTTGCTCTGGAGAATACATTCTACATTTTAATTTACCACAACCAACTCAATACAATCTAGTTAATATCAACTTAATTTTGACAAAATATAGAAACTTTGTTCTATTGTAGGTCTATTCCTTCCTCCTTTTTCTGCTATTACTGCCATGTGTATTATATCCCTACATGTTATAAACTAAATAATACATTGTTATAGCTATTGTTTTATACAATCTATGCTTTTTTTTTAAATCAATGAAAATAAATGAAATAATATTTCAGAGTCTTTCATATTAACCTACATTTTTACCATCTGGTGTTATTTTCTTTTTTTGCTTTTAAGTATATTTTTATTGATTTTTGAGAGGAAGGAAGAGAGAGGGAATGGAAACATCAATGATGAGAGAGAATCATTGATCAGCTGCCTCCTGCACATCCCACAGTGGGGATCGAGCCCACAACCCAGGCTTGTGCCCTTGACCAGAACCGAACCTGGAAGTCTTCAGGACCGGAATAGAACCTGGGACTCTTCAGTCCACAGGCTGACGTTCTATCCACTGAGTCAGACCGGCTAGGGCTGGTGTTATTTTTTTATAGATTGAAGAATTTCCTTATTTCTTTTACTATTTAAGACAGATCTGCTTGTAACAAATTCTCACTCTTTATTTTGTCTTCAGTTATTAAAGTGATGGTTTTATTTTGCCGTCAACTTAAAATATAGTTATTCTTAATATAGAATATTTGGCGGACAGTTTTTTTCCTTCAGCATTTTTAATTTCTCATTCCACTGACTTCTGGCCTCCATGGTTTTATTGATGCTTACCTGTGTGTGAAGAGTTAGTTTTCTCTTGATGCTTTTAATTTCTTTGTCTTTGTCCTTTAATAGTTTGATTGTGTTATGTCTAGATACCTATCTCTTTATATTTGTCCTATATGGGGTCCTTTGAACTTCTTTGATGAGTAGATTAATGCTTGAGAGCATATTCAAAATGGCCGAGTGCAATTATCAAATCATATCTAATTTGATATATTTTTGTTCCTTATTCACGTATTTTTTCTACTCGTTTATCTGTTCCCTCTCCCTCCGGGATACTATTAACAGGTTTTTTGATATGGTTATGATTGTCCCAAATGTCTCTGCGTCTTTGCTCATTTTAAAAAATATTTTTTCTCTGTTTTTTTTTTTTTTTTTTTTTTTTTTAGATTGGGTAATTTACATTAACTCTCTTTAATTCACCAATTCTTTCTACAGGTCATTTTGAATATGCTCTCAAGTCCCTCGTGAATTATCTTTTCATATATATTGGACTTTTTAACTTCAAAATTTCCATTTTGTTCAAAAATTTCTGTCTCCTTACTGAGAATCTTTATTCTTTATTCATTGTCTTACTTTTTAAAATATGGTTATCTTTGGTTCTTTAAACAGATTTAAAATAGCTGCTTTGAAGTCTGTTTAAATTGAACTTCTAAGGACACTCAAAATGTTGCTATTGACTACTTCTCCTCCCTCCCCCTTTTCTTTGCATGCCTCATAATTTCTTGAAAACTGGACATTTTTAGATCATATATTGACACAACTTTGGATTCTGGTTTTGTAATCATTGAATGTTGTTGTTGCTTTGTTTGCTGGTTTCTTTGTTTGGTAATTTGCCCAAACTAAATCAGTGGCATCAATCTCCCCTGTGATGTATGGCCACTGATGTATCTGGGTTTTCTTTTTTTTAAGATTTTCGTTTTGAGTTTTACATTTACCTTCCTAGGACTTGCCCCTGTGGCTGTGTAGCTTAAATGATAAGCTGATGGTTGGGCAGTGGTTGTGATTAAACACTTCAGGTCAGTAAGTCGTCTCTCATCTCCTCGCGAATTTCTGTAATAGAGGAATGCATTTAAAGTTTACAGTTATCAATTGTGTCCCAGTTTTTGCTTTCTGCTGGGCTCTTTCACATTTCCTCTGTGCTCATGATTGTTCAGCCAAAGCAATCTCTGCTAGCTTTGTTCCTCTTCAGTCTCTATTGCACATACTCAGCCTTAGCCAAGAATATGCTTGCCCCAGTTGTGACCACGGCCTTGGGCTAATAGAAGTGTGTGGCTCTCCCTGCTTGCTGGCTTCTTAGATCTTCACTTCCACCGACACCATGATGGGCTTAGACATTACCTACCATTCAAACTCAAGTGAGCCCCCTTTGACCACAGCAGATACATTTCCAGTCCTGTGATCTTCCCCACCCTGGGAGGACCTCTGTGCTGTCTGAGCTGTGGTTGATGGTTATCAGAGTAGCTCCAGGCCAGAATGCCACAGGGACCTTGTGTTCTTACCTAAAGATTAGCAGTTTTTCAAATGTGAATGTTTCTCAATTTGTTATATTCTTTTGGTCAATTTCTAGAGCACCAAAATAGTTGTAGTTGTCAATTTTGTCTTGCTCCTTGGTTTCTTTTTTGGAAGAGTATTTGCTAATTGCCCTCGGCCATAGGTGGAAGTCCTGTTTCTGGTCTTGTATTATGTATACATTTTTTTTCTTTACTCTCTTAGGATGATGGGAAATTTACACATTCTATTAACTGATTTATCTATATTTTCTTTGGAGTAAATTTTTGTTTTACATTGATCTCAAATGTGAAAAAAAAAGATTTTTTTGAAATGCCCAGTGGTCCTTGGCTTTGCATTCATATTAGAAAAGAGAAAATAAAAAAGCTGCCTGGAAATTATATTTGGGTGGCACTGATTTGACTTGTATGCTTTGCTTTAGAGTGAATAGGTGGAACCATGAATATACTTGAAGTCAGAAGGGGCCAGAAAGAGGCCATCTTGTTTTGGGGGTACCTATATTTATGCTATGTTTTCTACTTTTCTAGACAATTTGTTTCCTCAAACACAATTCATTTCCTCTCATTTACTTTTTTTTTTTTTTTTTTTTTTTTTTACTCAGAGTAGATACAAAAAGAAAGTAGTTGCTTGTATACAAAGATAGGGGAGGGAGAATCAGGACAAATCTTCAAGTGATTGCATATTTTGCATATTTTAGCTTCACTCCTTACTCCACACTCTGCCAGGGATATTAGCTCATTCTTTTAATTGCAGTGCTCCCTGCACACATTCTATCATTTGGCTTTTCCTGCTCTGTTTCTCCTATGAATGTTCCTTCATCTGTCTTACATGTACAAATTTGTACAGAGGGCTTGCTCAGTCTCTTCACCATTATGGATTTACATCCTCTCCCCCCACCCCAACACACACCTTTATTATCTTTGTAAGAGGATTGCTAGAGGGAGATGGGGAAAAATACACACTCAGTGATCTTCTTAACCAAAAATTTTGTGCACATATTTTTAAACTACAGGCCCAGTACACAAAATTCATGCACTTGCGGGGAGTGGGGAGATGAGGGATCCCTCAGCACAGCCTGCACCCTCTTGTAGTCCAGGAGCCTTTGGGGGATGTCCGACTGATGGCTTAGGCCTGCTCCCTGTTCTCTTTGAGCCCGGCTTCTGGCTGAGCAGTGCTCCCCCTGTGGGAGTGCACTGACCACCAGGGGGAAACTCCTGCATTGAGTGAGATCAGGCCGAAACAGGCTCTCTGACATCCCCTGAGGGTTCCCGGATTGCGAAAGGGTGCAGACCAGGCCGAGGAACCCCACTGGTGCACGATCGAGGCTGGGGAGGAACGCAAGAGGTTGGCCAGCCAGGGAGGGACCACGGGAGGGCTCCGGGGCATGGCTGGCCCGTCTTGCTCAGTCCCAATCGGCCGGACCCCAGCAGCAAGCTAACCTACCAGTCAGAGCACCTGCCCCCTGGTGGTCAGTGCACATCATAGCGAGTGGTTGAGCGGCCTTAGCATATCATTAGCATATTACACTTTGATTGATTGAAAGGATGACCAGACGACCGGACACTTAGCATATTAGACTTTTATTATATAGGATGGTTGCAATGCTATCTGGATGCTGTTTTCACTTCTCCATTTTAGCATGTTCTACATTGCTGTACTTCATAATTATTGTTTGTAGTTGATTATGAACATACTTTAATGAAACAGTTTATTGAGTTTTTATTATTATTATAATGGTTATTATTTTTAGTTACTGCCTCCTGTTTCCTTACCCTTTCCTCCAGCCCACCATTATGTACATATACCTTTCCTCAGGTAACCAATGTTAACAACATTGACAGTTTGTGAAACAGTAAGTGCTACTATTTTCCTTTGGTCAAGCTGATTGAAAGCTATCAAGAAGGATAGTTCACCCTAGAGCAGGCTGACATTGTCATCAAGAAAGTAATCTGAGTTATTTGTGGGGTTTCCAAGAAATGCTGTGATTTCAGCTGTGGAGTTAGGTGATGTGTTGTATCTCGATAATGGCTTCCCTGTGTTGGCATCTCCACTTTAGTTCTTCAGTGGAAGTGAACCATATTCCTTGTAATAATTCATCTGTTTCCTTTTGTTCAGATTCATTTCCCCAAGTGGTCAAGTTGTCTGTGAGGGTTTTGTCTGTTTCTGATAAACTGGAAATCAGCCTGGGATAGTAGATGTTAGTAACATTGAAGCACTTGTTTGTCAGACACCAAAGAAAAGCCGAAAATTATATTTATCAAAAGGAACACTTGGGATCTTCTTCATATCAGTTTTCTAGTCAACCTAGGCCTAACCAAAAGAACAGTTTGGCTGATTATGGATAACAAAAAAGTCTTTTATATTAAAAAGTACATTTATTGCTAATTGCTTATTTTTTTCTTTTAGTAAAGCAAGATAAAGAAGTATAGATTTTTGAAATGAAAAAGTAAAACTCATCACTTGTACATAATGTAAAACTACAGAAAATAAAGAGTTTAATAAATATCCTGGATAAAAATATCAATATACAAAAATTATATGGATACACATATAAACAAAAATGAAAAAAGCTTTGTAAATAGATATTGTCTAAATTAACATTCAAAATATGAAGTGCCTAGGAATACATCTCTCATAACAAGAAATATGCAGAACTCCCTTGGAGAAAATAGAAAAGCACTACCATGTGACAATAAGACCTCAGTAAGTGGAATGATATGTACAATGCACATGACGGAAAACTAAACATTTTGCAGGTGCCTAATTTGATCAGTGCAATATCAACCAAATTTTTATCTGTTTTGATAGGGAAGGGAGAATACTTGATGAAAGACTCTAAAATTATATGGAAAGACAAAGGGCCAGTAGCTAAGAATAACAACAGTGTACATTGGTTCAGGGAAAGACAAGTAGTCTGGTGGAACCTTACTAGTGAAAGTGTATTCTGTGGACCCACCCACAGCATTGGTGGAGTTACCTGGGAGCTTGTTAGAAATATACAATCTCAAACCCCAACCCTAGATCAATGGAATCAGAATCTATTTTAACAAGATAACCAGAAGAGTGGAAAAAGATGGTTTTAATAAATTGTTATGGAGGAACTGGTAACTAAACAGGAAGAAAGTAATTGTATTGAAAGGCACTGCTTGTTTTATGTCCTGCAACCTTCCCTTACTCTCTGTGATCTACATTTTTTAGGGACATTTGAAAAATCAATGAAAATAAAAAGAATGTTTTGAATATGCATTTTCATAGGAGCCTCTGTTATCCATGTGCTTGTAAGCTGTGGATCACCTTGTTAATAAGGTTTTCTTAGGTGCTCCAACTTCAGCGTGTCTTTATGTATGTTCAGTATCTCTTGGATCTAGCTTGTATGTCATAACCTAATGATTGTACTGTCACTACCAATGTGCAGAACTAATGTTGTGACTATATCCCCTCCATTGTGGCAGTGACAAAGTGTTATCTAATTATTTTGTAGGTGTGTTTTGTATATTCTGGAAAAAACTCTGCTGAAGATCCTAAAGAAAGGGTAGTTCTTTTACCAACAAACCAGAAGGAAATAACTTTCCACCTACTTAGGATTGGAAGTCCAGCTCATTCGTAGCATCTTCTGAAACAAAATTAGGTAAGAAATGTTTTCATCATATTTCAAATAATTTGTGCCTCGCCCACTTCGTTTCCTTGAAGGCTTCTGTAATTCTATTCCTTTGGCCTCTAAGAGAGAATACAGCTCACATTTTCCTTTAGGAAGTTAGTGTGCCAGCCAGCTGTCAGCCTTATGATGCACCTGATCTCCCATGTCAGGGGAAGCACAATTCAATTTTAAACTAAGTCTGCGCAACAGTGCAGCAGGGCTGCCAGCATCTCCCTTTATGTCTCTTTCTTTGAAATTCTTCCTTCCACCTGAACAGTATGGCTTTATTTTTAAATCCTTTGTATGAGATGAAACCAACCACTAACTAACTTTGCTCGTCTTTAGTTAAAAACCAGAGAATTGAAAGAAATAATCTGTAACTATTTCTGCAACCCTTTCTCATTTCTAGAAAATAAAGTACCACTGCTTGTTTAACTTACGACTTGTCTAAACATGTTGAAAGCATTGACTATAAGGCATAACACTCAGACTCTGAAAGGGAACTGTGAAAAGTTCAGTCAAAAGGGAAATGAAGAATAATTTATAAAAGGCGCTACAGATAATGATGCCAGCCAGTTATTTTAAAATGCATCCATCTCACCTTGTAATGAATTAGATTTGTCAATAGCAAATGTTTCATGCACCACTTCTACGAAAAGTGGCGTGCTGGGGCTGCAGGGCTTTGAGGGTGGCTTCTTCAAAGCTTTACAAGTATCCTCGATTCAGAGACTTTTTTTAAAATAATATATATTAAAAAGTTTATTTAAATAATATTAAGGTTGTGACACAAACACCAAATGACAAAAATCAG
This sequence comes from Myotis lucifugus, assembly GCF_000147115.1. Taxonomy (NCBI): domain Eukaryota; kingdom Metazoa; phylum Chordata; class Mammalia; order Chiroptera; family Vespertilionidae; genus Myotis; species Myotis lucifugus. The sequence continues at coordinate 25,861,767 of NW_005871048.1, forward strand.
GAGTTTCAAAGCAGAGGCTGACATGCCATCACTATTTCACACAGTAACTGTTTTTCAAATGAGGGGTGTACCAGGCTGATTTGGGGATTGTGTGTCAGTTTAACTTTAAATTTTCTTGTTATTTTGGTTGTTGTCACAACCTTAATGTCAGTTTTTCAAATAGGTTTCTACATTTCCTTTGGTTTTGAGGTCATTAAAAAATGCATATGGTAAATCTAACAGGCATAAATAGGTCACACGGAAGTGGAATTCCTTGCTTCTCGGGTGTTAAGAGACAGCTAATACCTGCCTTGTAAGTGGGGAAAGTTAGCTCAGACATTTCAGCGAATTTCTGTTTTTTAGGAATTCTATTCAGACTAATATAAACCCAAATAACAAGACATGATGTTGAGATCATTCTGTTCACATTCTAGTGTTCCTGCACCACTAATGCTAGCCATTTGATCTTGGTGGTTATCACCTCTGTAGATGTTAAAAACCACAATTGATACTTTTTTCACTAAAATTACAAGTTAAACTTGATAATTATTTCAATTGAAGAATTCTTTTTTTTTTAAATATATTTTATTGATTTTTTACAGAGAGGAAGGGAGAGAGATAGAGAGTTAGAAACATCGATGAGAGAGAAACATCGATCAGCTGCCTCCTGCACATCTCCTACTGGGGATGTGCCTGCAACCCAGGTACATGCCCTTGACCGGAATCGAACCTGGGACCTTTCAGTCCGCAGGCTGACGCTCTATCCACTGAGCCAAACCGGTTTCGGCTGAAGAATTCTTATTCAGTGTAGTTGAGTGTAGGTAAATACTGCCTTAAATTTTTTCATATGGCAGTCCTTTTTATAAAGCACTGTTATGCAGAGTTTTGAAAATAAAATCTTGCTTTCTAAAGTAACACTTGTTACTTGTGTTAAATTTTTTTCTAGTACCACACCAGACGTTAAAGGAGCAGCCAGGAGCATTCTGCAGGGAAAGACAGAAAGGGGAAAGAGGAGGGAGAGAATAATCTACTTACCCACATTCCTCTCTCTTTTTTTTATTCTTATGTTCAAAATGAGCTGCCAGGGCAGGTCTGCATTGCCTATGCTGAATCTACTTTTAATTTAGAATAAATATATTAGAATCTGTCCCACAGTTGTCTTTTTCAGCACCTGTGTTAGAGAAATAAAAGATGAAAAGAGAAGCACATTGTTTTTTTTGTTTGTTTTTTTTGTTTTTTTTTATTGCTTAAAGTATTACAAGGGGTATTACATATGTGTCCTTTTTTTTCTTCCCCACCCTTGACAATCCCCTGGCCCCCCTAACCCCCAGTGTCTTATGTCCATTGGTTAGCACATTGTTTATTGATCTTTTTCTGCTGACTCATAAAGATACTGACCAACCCAAAACACTTCCATAGCTATCATCTCCTCTTTGCTTGAACCACCAGATTTTATCCTTACTGGTTTTTTATCAATGACTGGGAAAACGTTAATCATTTTTTTCTAGTGTACTTCATTTCTTATCTCTTTATTATATATACTAGAGGCCCGGTGCACAAAAATTTGTGCATTTGGGGGGGGGGGGAAGGGGGGGTCCCCCAGCCCGGCCTGTGCCCTCTCGCAATCTGGGACGCCTCGGGAGATAACGACCTGCTGGCTTAGGCCTGCTCCAGGTGGCAGA
>NW_005871048.1:25865291-25967961 GCF_000147115.1 Myotis lucifugus
AGAGGGCAGTTGGGGGTAGCCAGGCTGGCAGGGGAGGGCCATTGGGGAGACCAGGCCAGCAGAGGAGGGCAGTTGGGTGTGACCAGGCCAACAGGGGAGGGCAGTTGGGGGCATGACCAGGCCAGCAGGGGAGGGCAGTTGAGGGTGACCAGGCCGGCAGGGGAGGGCAGTTGGGGCATGACCAGGCTGGCAGGGGAGGGCAGTTGGGAGCAACCAGGCTGGCAGGGGAGGGCAGTTGGGGGGTGACCAGGCTGGCAGGGGAGGGCAGTTGGGGGCATTAGGCAGGCAGGCAGGTGAGCGGTTAGGAGCCAGCAGTCCTGGATTGTGAGAGGGGTCCCAGATTAGAGAGGATGCAGGCCGGGCTGAGGGACACCCTCCCGCCCCATGCACGAATTTTGTGCACGGGACCACTAGTCATAAATAAAGTACCTTATATAATGAGCTCTAATAACTAAACATGAGCAGGGATCTAAAGTAGACCCAGATTATCTTGAAATCAATTGTATAAAGAACAGAAAAAAACACCCAGATTATAAACAGCAAGTCTTTCTACAGTGGCAACTAACTTCAACATCGGAGACTTTCTTACAATCACAGTGAAGCACATTGCCTAGAGTACAGACTCTAGAGACAGACTGCCTGGATTTGAACCCTGGTTCCCACTTCCAGCTGAGGGGCCTCAGGAAAGTTACACAGCTCCCTACACCTTGCCTTCATCATCTGGGAAGTGAGGGCCAAAGGGGTACTTACTTCACAGGATTGTTGTGAAGATGAAATGAGTTAATCAGTAAAGGATTTAGAACAGGGCCTGATATGAGGTAAGTGAATACATGTTAGCTACTTTAGTTGTTATTAGCTATGCTTCCCAGCTTGGAATAGAATAGATTCATATCTCACTCTTCTTGGTTATCAATTGGTAATAAATTGACAAATATATTTGTTAGCAGAACTCACCACATAAAGGCATATTTTTGCTGTTAGAGTCTAAATTACAAACTTTAGTTTCTGTATTTTCTGAAAACTATCTCCCTGTGGCACTTCCTACCTGTGACTTCTGCTAAATGTCACTTGTTTGTGGTACTTAACCTGTTAAGATCAGTTCCAAATCAGAATGAAATGTGTAAACAGTATATTGAATTTTATTATTTTTTAATTAAAATTGTTTAATGTTGACATTATTGCAGCTGTCCTCTCTCCCACCCCTTGTGAATAAAGATCATGGTTGTAAGTTCATTTGGCCAACTACTTGCATAAGCAATACAGAAAAATTAGATGGATAAATAATGTTTGTTTAAAGGCTGAATGCTTCAAGAAACTTGTTTCCTTAGGGATGAACATAATTCTGAAATTAATCATGGAAGTCTTTAGGAGAATAATGGTTTTCTATGCAAGTACTCACTTAGCAACTTTTCAAGAATACATCTAAAGTATGAAGTGAGATTGCATGTTCCTGGACAGTACCATTATGGAAAACTGAAATGAAAAAAGGTGCTTACATCTAATACTTGGTGAAACCAACGACCCTGGCAAAATTTTTATCTGTCAGCTCCAGGACCCACATCCAGAGTTCCAATTCACAGGGCCTGGAATGAGGCCCGGGTACTTGAATTTTTAACAAGTGACTGAAGTAATTCTACTTAAATTATTCTTGAACTGCACTTTAAAAACACTGCAGGAACATCGAACAGACTGTCAAACTACAGCGGGAAGGCCGGGGAGGTTTGGGGGGCGGGGTAAGAGATCAACTGAAGGACTTGTATGCATGCATATAAGCATAACCAATGAACACAAGACACTGGGGGGTAGGGGAGCCTAGGGGAAGGTCAAGGGGAGAAAAAAAAAAGGAGACATATGTAATACTCTTTGTAATACTTTAAGCAATAAAACAAAATTTTAAAAAAAAAAACACTGCAGGAGAGGAAAATACAAATTGGAAAAGGCTTTTGCTGACTACTCATTTCTTTTTGCAGCATTGTCCCCCTTGCTACTTGTTTTTCCCATCCGCTGACCCTCTTACTTTACCTTCTTTGGCTTTTCTCCCTCCTCACGTTAGTGTTCCCCATGCCAGTCCTTAATATTCTGCTTTTCTCTCCTTTACCCTTTCTCAAAGAACATCTCTTCTGGCTTTGCTGGTCATATCTTTGTAATAATTCTACAAAAAACCACAAAGGTCTCTTTGTAATCTAAAAATCTCAGCCAAAATGTAGATGTTGAAATCAATTTGAAGGCTGTGGCAGCATTTAAAAATAAATAAATAGGAAGAGTGGGGAGAGAGGAAGAAAAGGACTAGAGTATACTAGAAAATATCAGAGGAAGTATTAAGGTTAAGTAATGTTTCATGAAGCTTTTGTTTAAGATATGTGTGTGCACACATACCCATTAGATTGCAATGCATTTTGTGGATCATAGTCCAAAAAATTTGAAAGACACTGTCTGAGTCTTGGTGTTCTGAACTTCCATGTGACATTATGTTTCCTCACGCATTTCCCTCCTATGCCTCCTCCATTTCTATTCTGGACATTTCTACTCATATAATCCACTCAGAAATATCATGCCTGTAACTGAATTTGCAATACCTTCTTATCACAATTTTCCTCCTAAGTTTTAAAAATCTATTCATAAATTTTCATTCTGTCATCCAGATGAAAGTTTCAGCATTTCCTTTGTAATAATTTAGCCCTTGCTACATAAACTTCCCTATAGCTTCATCTCGCTACCCTTGCCTATCCTAGGGCTATAACCAGCAGAAAACCTATGGGCAACCATAGAGTTCCCCACTCCTTAGCTAGCTTCCTGAAGCTAGCATGGAGCACTGCCTGGTATTTTTTGGCTACCTTCAGTTTTCTGGAAATCTTTTTATATCATGCCACATAGAGCTAGATTATCATTTTTATAAATACATAAGTTCCATTTTATGTATGTCATATTGTCATTTAAAGTAGCACATCACAATGACAACCTGTCATATATACAGCTTGCCCAGAATAGTCCCATTTTATGCCCTTTGTCCTAGCATTACATCTGGTTTAGCATTTGTCTCAGACTTTTTACTTTTGAATGAAGTATTATTTAAATACTTGCATGTAAATAAACTAGGTTAGGTTTAGGTAGGCCTACACTTTGTATTTCCACACTGTGACACGATCTCATATGTGAGATGCCAGCGTAGCGAGCAGAATTCTCACTTTAACATATGGTTAAATTGGCAATAACCCATTTCTCTTTTCCAGATCCTTTCCAGAGGTAATACTATATGCTAACACATCTTTTTCAAGGTCAGCATGAAGGGTGCTTGGTGATAAAGTGAATGCACTCTGGCATGAGCAGAGTGATACAGCGAACTTATTCAGCTTTTGTGTGATGGTGATGGCAGAAGTATCCTATGCTGCCACTTCCGCTGGCCACTTGATGTGCCAGCCAGTTGTTCTGGACAGCTGCCCTAGCCCATGGATTGCACAGTTTCTCAGACTTTAATCTTGCCATTGAGGGAATACAGTCTGGACTTTGTTGCCACACGGGTTTCATCATGTATCATGTAGTATAAATCCACAACTACCTATTTATTTTATTATTGGGTAACACATTTTTATTTTATAATAACCCTTTTTGATGAGAGTAATTAAAAAACACACACCAGCCCTGACTGGTTTGGCTCAGTGGATAGAGCGTCGGCCTGTGGACTCAAGGGTCCCAGGTTCGATTCCGGTAAAGGGCATGTACCTTGGTTGCGGGCACATCCCCAGTAGGGGGTGTGCAGGAGGCAGCTGATGGATGTTTCTCTTTCATCGATGTTTCTAACTCTCTATCCCTCTCCCTTCCTCTCTGTAAAAAAATCAATAAAATATATTTTAAAAAATAAATAAAACACACACCAGTACAAATTTAACAGTTATGATTTGCTGAAAAGAATTTTTATGTGTAATTCACACATGAAGGGGCTGTAATGATATCACTGATCACGTGAAAGCAAGAAGACATCAGTCTGCTGAAGAAGATCAACATCTACTACACAGTCTTCTTTTTTTTTTTTTTATAGGAAAGGTGGAGATTTATTGAAGAAAAAGTACAGACTCCCATGTGGGGAGAGGGGAAGAGTCCCACAGAATGGACTCCCAAGTAGGGAGGGGGAAAGGGTCCCTACACAGTCTTCTTTTAGGATCATGCCTGCAAATACTACATTCCCATACCTAGCTGCAGAAGGTACATTTATGTACCATTCTGTGAAACATGACTTTTCATTTATATAAAGTGATGGTTCTAAGTTAATCTCTCTTAATTTTGGTTTCACATTTTCTTGTGCATGTATAAAAATGTGAAACAATAGCTGTTAATGTATTGGCTCCATTAAAAGAAATTTATCAATAGTTAAATGGTACCAGTTTTACATGAGTATCATTGGACATTTCTAATTTTAAAAAATCAATTCCAGTAGTTCAAGTTTTGTGTCTAATTCATGGGATCAAAGTAAAGCATTTAGAAATTTATCCTGTAAAAGGTGAAACACTTGACGTTATTGTGAATAGTTATAATTTGTATTAAAAACTGCAACATGATAAAATTATTTGGTTTTGATGTTAAAAATATGTTGTGGTAGAACATAACATCATGAACATTTTAAAAATAAATGTAGAACCTATGGAGAGAACTATACTTGAAATATATTGTGATGTACATTGTAATTCATAATAGCATCAAAAACTTTCAATATCTACCAACCTAAATAGAAGTTGTAGTTGTCAAAAAGTACAAATGTGCTTATACATACACAAGATAACCAGCCTATAGATAACCAGACTGATGGAAATAAAACAAAAATGATTTAAGCATAGCAGTATACACTTCCTCTCTTTGGATTTTAGAAATGTTTGAGACTTTAAAAATTGCTTTGTGTCCTACCACCGTATTAAATACTCTTATTAAAATGTCCTCTCAATTTTGGTTGCAATTTATTCAAAATCTATTAGAAATCTGTAATCAAAGCATTTATTACATGGAAGGCAAAAATTTAGTTTATGTGAAGCTTTTAGAGAATTGGAATTATTGGGGGGAAAAACTCACAAGTAGGAAGACATTAAAATATATCCCTATGAAATCATAGTGGGAACTAAATGAATTAAATGATGATAACTTGAATGGTGTATAAGATTTAATTGTGAAATTCCAAGATTTTGTTTTGAATTATATAGACCTATGGGGAAACCCTTTTGGTGGAGCTCATCTTTTTAACTGAATAAATTTAAATTCTAATTCAGAAGGGGATGACTTTTCTCCTGGTCACTTAGACTTAAAATCCTGCTATAAACACTGATTCCTCTCTTTGTTTTACAAAAATCATTCTGGTGGTAGGCTAGAGAATGAATTAGAAGGAGGTAATACAAAATACTATAAGGGAGACTCTTTAAGAAACTGCTGCACTAATCCAGAGGATGGAGTTTTAATCTACACAGGAGCAATAGGAGATGAATGGATGTGAGAGATAGAGTTAAGACTGATCATTTGGCTATGAGTTTGGTGAGATAATGTTGGAATGTGGGAGATGACTCTCACATTTCTGACTTGAGTATATAGGTTGATAGTAGTGCTGCTAACTATCATAGGGACCTCATGAAAAGAAAGAAGTTTCAGAGAGAAAATAGTAATGTTGTTTGGGAGTATGTGAGTTTAAGGTGCCTATGGGACATCCAAGGGAGTGATGTAGTATGGAGTGGGATAATTAGAACAGGAGTTCCCACACACAGGTTATACTGGTAGACATGAATGTAGATGAAATTGAATAGTCAGAAGACAGCGGGAAAGAGAAAGAAAGGAGCTGTACAGGAAACTGAGCTCTGGTATTCAAGATAGAGTTGGGGGAGAAATCATGCTTGAATGGCCAATGGATTGGCCTTTGGAGAAGGAAGACCCTAATACTAGAATTAAGTATAGCAAACTGAGGGAACACGACATTTGGGAATTGTGAGGTTCTAATAACTATAGGAGAAATCCAGGCCTAGCTTAGACAGGAAATGTTCCAGAAATATTTTACCATTTGAAGTTTCTAGACTTAAGTTTAATAAATCAAACTTCAAAGACATAATTGTCCATAGTGTAGTTTTACACTACAACTTTTATTCTAGTACTCTTCTACAAGCTTACTATTCAGTTTTACTCTGACTTTTGGAAGTTTTACATTGTGTATACAAGGATACATTAATTAGTATAGAGTGGACTTTTTAATATCTTGTCAAGAACATCAGTTGTGTTATAATTTGATGCATAGAAGTGTTCTAGAAATTTGACTTTGAGGTCAAGTCAGTCTAAAACAATTTAAAAGTCTCTTTAGATTTCATTCTTAGAACCTGTTTCTCAATGGTATCGTGGAGTACAATTTTAACTTTTTTCATTTCATTTTAGTTATGGTATGTTACTTTTCAAAATTACATCAAGATGTATTATTTGTCTTTAGACATGTTTAGTCATTAAAGCACCTAATTTAAGTAGTTTTTTATTCCTGCAACCTATGCCTCCAAATTATCTCTTATATATCCATTTTGATCCCTCAGTTTGGGTATATGATTTATCTTTTAGTATAAAAATGTTGAGTTATTTCATCACAATAACAGTCATTGGTCTGATAATCTTGCGAGTCAATCTATACAAAACAAGAAGCTCATATCAAACTCCTGGCAGGTTTAGTTAAAATTAAAATGCATGCTTAACTGTAGAGATTGTCAAGTGTGGAAATAATATTTGTCCAGCTGGACAGCTTTCTTTTGTACTTGCTAAATGAAAGTTGAGATTCTGTCTGCTCCTTGAAAGCTTCTGTGTCATGAAGGTAATTTGGACTGTTTGTGGTTTGACAGGGATTATTAAAATCAGATGAAGTGAAGGGAAGCAAGTGTGAGAAAGCAAAATTGACACTGACATTCTCTATTATTTGCAGCTTGGATCATGATGACTATGTTGATATGATAGATTCACTGTTGAGATATGTTAAGCAGCAAATAAAGTAAAAAGCAAGTATAGTGATGGATTTTTAGATTTAACATGAAGAAATCCAATATTTACTTTCACTGATTGCTTTTTAAATAGATTTTTCAGGTCATTTTATATGAATTTGCTTTAACCAACAACGAATTATCCTATTGAACTAAAGAATTAAAAAGTGTACTGCGAAGGCAAGATTAAATATTAAAGAAATAGATCACTCAATTAAAATAATAGAATTTTAAAACTATAAGAGTCCTTAAAGATTATTATTATTCTTTTTTTTGTAGATGGAAACTAGGAAGAGTTTTAAGGCATCACATTTAAATTTCATTTGATAGCTTAAATGTTAAATTCTGATATTTCATTACAAGTATATTTTCTAACCATTCACATTTTTTAAAAAAATGGTTTAAGTCACCTGGCTGGCGTGGCTCAGTGATTGAGCATCGATCTGTGAATCAGGAGGTTCCAGTTCGATTCCCAGTCAGGACATATGCCTGGGTTGAGGGCTCGATCCCCAGTGTGGGGCGTGCAGGAGGCAGCTGATCAATGATTCCCTATCATCATTCTCTCTCATCGTGTTTCTATCTCTCCCTCTCCCTTCCTCTCTGAAATCAATAAAAAATATATATATTTTTAAATGGTTTAAGTTGTTAAAAGGCATTTATGGTTTAAGCCAGCCGTGGGCAAACTACGGCCTGCGGGCCAGATCCCGCCCGTTTGAAATGAATAAAACTAAAAAAAAAAAAAAAAGACCGTACCCTTTTATGTAATGATGTTTACTTTGAAATTTATATTAGTTCACACAAACACTCCATCCATGCTTTTGTTCCGTCCCTCCGGTCCAGTTTAAGAACCCATTGTGGCCCTTGAGTCAAAAAGTTTGCCCACCCCTGGTTTAAGCCATAATTGTAGATAACCTTTTCTTGTTTAAAGATAATGTACAAATTATGTTATTATAGTTATATGTTGCCTACAAATAGTATTATGTGCATTAATGAAGTAAATGGCTTCCACAAATGTGATTTTTCTCCTAAAACATCCTTAGTAGAGGGAGGTATAGCTAGGAAGTTATTTCAAGATGTCAATTAAGGATAGTGATAGTCTAATAATGTAATTAAATGTGAAGAATTATATATATAAAAAAATAAGGTAAAGAGCCTGGAGTTGTCCTATGCGTTGTGGAAAGTCTTCAGTGTTATTTAAACAGGATAGTGAAAGATCTGATTTGATTTATAAAAAGAGAAGCCTAATGCCAGAATGCAGGGTAGATACCAACTGGGTGTCCTGTGATTCAGCTCAATTCAATTCTAACACTAACTACATGGAGTTAGTGCAGACTCCAAAGTTAAAGGCTCAATCCCACAAGACTGCCCCCACTTCTTCCTGGCTCACTGCAAATTTGGGGGCTCCCACACCCCTTCTCAGGTTCACTAATTCATTAGGATGATTCACAGAACTCAGGAAAGCACTATACTTCTGATTACAATTTTATTAGAAAGGATACATTCCAGAATGGCCAAATGGAAGAGATGCATAGGACAAAGTAAGGAAGAGGGTAGGAGGAGATGGGGGGCAAAAACCAAATATATATTTCTCATTATACCACAAGATGTGAGTCCTGAAGGCGAGATAGGAGATTTCTTCAGCAGGAAATAACATCAGTTTGAGAATACTGGTAGCAGACAGAAAAAAATTTGAGAGCATATTATGACCATTTAAGATACAGAGAAAGAAAGGGTCGAAGAATTTGATGACTATTTAAGACAGAGATCTTAGGATTTATGTACCGTATATGGACACTCCAGCATCTCTCTTTTGTGTGTTTTTTTATTTTTATAACTGGTTAGAAATGTAAAAACCATTTTTAGCTTGCAGGCCATAGAAAAAAACAGACTGTACCATAGTTTGCTGACCCTGATACTAATACTAGGGTAAGGGAGGGGAGATTAGGGAGCCGGTGACTCCATAATATAGGAAGAGAAGCTAGTTTAAGGGAAAGATTTTGAATTAAGTTTTGGTCATGTTGATTTCAGGGAACCTTTGAATCGGTGAAGTGGAACTGTCTAATAAGCGCTTGGAATATGTGTGTGGGTTTTGGAGGAAGAGCTAAGGTTAGAGATATAGACTGATTTTTCAGCATCGAGATAATAGGTGAATGAGGTTGAAATGAAAAGCATGTGGAATACAAAAGAGGACCGAGAACTCCAGCATGAAATGGATAAGAAGAAATTTTTCTTTCCCTCCCCTAGTCAGGCAAGGGGAAAGGAAATTTGGGAAGACTACAAAATGAGAACTACTAGGAAGAGATTGTTTTTGAGGTCTGAGAAGAAATATCCAGTAAATAAAAAAAAATGTTTAAATTAAATGAATTTAATCACTTTAGAAAAAAATGAATCTAATATTGTAAAATTACATTAAAAAGAAGGCAGTGGCTTTGAATGAGGCATGCTCAGGGAAAGTATTTAAAATGAGAAGCTGGTCTACAGAGATCCCTGTGGCGAATAGCGGTGTTTAATGGCAGAGATGAAAGAGGAGCCAATCAAGATGTTTATTAGTTTAATAAAATCTACTCTGGTTAATTTAAGCAAAAAACAAAACAAAACAGAAATGTTACTCTTGGGCCGAGGAGCAGGGAGAGGGTTTATTGTGCATCTCACAGAACCAAAAGAAAACTATATGAGCAATCAGCCAGTCGGAGGACAGAAACTAGCAGTTACAGGGGCCTCAGCAAAAAAAAAAAAATAAAAAAAAATAAAAAAAAAAAAAATAATGCACCTTCTCTTGGAAGGCTAGAGTTAACTTGATGGCTACCACCAGTGATTCTCTTTCCCTGCCTTCATTCCCAATCTCAGAATTCATTTAGTCGCATTTGATGGTTCAGCTTGGGTCAAATGTTTAAGCCTGTATCAATTACTTATGATCAGGAAAGCTGAATGGGTCCTCTAGCATAGAAATGGACAACCATTGTATATCTCTGTATAATATCTCAGATTAAAAAAGAAGAAGATATTATGTGAGCTTGCCAACTAGCTAAAGTGAATAAATGTGTGAGAGACAAGAGACCTGGGAACCCATGATACTTAGGAAGATTGGCAAGAAAGGAAACTACTGTAAGGAAGGAGTAGTTATCAATACCAAATAGTGCAGAGATTAAGTGTGATAGGAATTAAAAAATATTTGTCAGTTTCAGTGTAAGGAAATAGGCAGAAACCAGATTGCTCTGGGTTGAGAAATGAATGTCAGATAAGAATATAGTAGGAAATATGGACTGCAATTTTGAGATGCTGGGCTATGAAGGGAAGGGGGTCCTACAAAGGGTTCTGTTGGTTTCTAAAGAGCAAGAAACACAAACTTACTTATAGTTAGCTGAAAGGGATATTGATACTATAGCATGTGATAATCGATGGAGTCAAAACTCTGGAAATCATAAAAGGGTATTTGAATGGAAATAGTAATTTATCAAATTAATGTTAAGTTAATTTATAATATTTTGAAAATTTAAGATAATAGTATCACATTAATATAACCAGCTAATTAATACTAGTAACATAATACTAGTAGAATTTTTAGGAGAAATTCTTAAACCCTTGGAACATACTTTAAGAACCCTAATTTTTTTAGAAGTACCCATTTGTATACAACGTACATGCTAAGTTCAAATCATTCTACTCTAACTGTTAAAAGGAAATTCCTTAAAATGTAATTGACATCTCATAAGCTATGTATGTTGTTATTCCCACTTGATACATAGTACAACTGCCTTTTTAAAAGTGTTCCATAACTTAAACTTTTTGCTATTGCAGTTATTCTGTTCTCCAAACTACTAAGGTTTTATTGCACTTGAAAATTCATTCATTAATCATTAGTTCCATGATTTGTGACATTATTTAGGTCTAATCTCATATTGTGTGATAATTTTATGACTTTTAAATTACATGAAATATGTACATGCCAAGTTACAAAAAATGCAAAAATTAAAATTTGTTTTCACATATGGTTTCACTGTTATATTAAAAGAGATGGCTAGGATTGCGTGTTGAAGATTATAAAGAGTTATTAAAATGAAAATATTTTCTAAAAAGAGCAGTACTTTGAAAACTAAAGAAAGCAGTGTCAGGTTTGGTGAGTAAAGCATATGACAATTAATTCAGTTTGCTTGTCAAGTTGCAATAGTGTATTCTGACTGATCCTGTCAATTTCTACTTCATACATACACATATGTAAATTACTAATAGAGGAGTTACAATGAAATATTTTATAATTTATTGAAGGAGATTTTAATAGCTGTAGTATGTTTATATAAGTATTTACTGACTGTATATTAATATTCTAACCCATATAATTTTAATAATCAGAACTTCCACAATTATTTATGGAAAATATAGTAGTCTGTGGAGGGAAACCTAATATATAGATCAGAGTTGAAAAATAAATTTGAATAGAATAAGAAGTTTTTTATTTTCTAATTTAAGACTTTAATGCTTAAGGTATTCTAAATGACTATCAACAAATTGAGATTTGCTTAAATTGTTTCTCATTCTTTGGGGGAGACTAAAATATTAGGATTTTAACTTCCAGTAACTGATGAAATAACTTACTGATGACTATGAATTATCACAGGGGAAGATCTAGCCTTAAAAAAAATAAAAGAAATCTGGGGGAGGGATTATATAGGTTTCATAATAAAGAAAATTTATAATGGTCCAAGGGGACACTGTCAAATATATAAGGCAGTAAACAACCAATACAGCGGCATTTTATATATAGTTTTGTGATTAAGGGCAGCCTTTGAAGCAGTCTAAATCCCAGCTTTGCTACTTCCTATCTAAGTGATTTGGGGCAAGTCATGAACCTCTCTGTGCCTTTTTCATATGGAGATTATAACAGTATCTATTGCATAGGATTATAATAGGAATTAAATGAGTTCATATATATAAAGTACTTCAAACAATGCATAGCCCATATAAAATACTACGTAAGAGTTGGCTATTATTAACATTAATATTACTTAGCCCTCATACCTATAAATTATATCTCAATGAATGAGTTCACTGAACCAAATAAAATTTTCAAGATTTAGTAAAAGTTAAATTTTGAGTTATATAAAGTTGGCAGGACTTTGTGAATGATACAGGAAGAGTACTTTGTGACTAGATATAAATGGGAAAGTAAAAATGAACCAGGCCTGAAAAGATTGGTTCAGGTTTAAGAATAATGATCTGGTCAAAGTTTATTTTCACTTCGTTTTGATATCAAACAGCAACTCAAACCAATCCAGCAATAGAAAGAAAATACAGATAATATAAAGAATAAGAGATAAGGATACAATGCCTCTGAAAATATGATTCTCTAATGTCTTCCTTTTCCTTCTGGAGGCACCAGGCCCAAAGTCCATTGGCCTCAAAAATTTTTGTTGAGGGAAGAATGTGGCAAGTCAGAGTAGCCCAGAGACATGGGCTAGTTGCTTCTTAGAATATTTTAGGGAGACTGAGTTTTGCAGGCAGAAAAGCAGTACAGGGCATCTATTTATTACCATAGAATAATATCTTGATGCCTCACATTTCTTGTTTTTGCATATTATTTCTTGCTATGGGTTCTACTTTAGCTTTCCATGTAGCAGTCCTGGAGATCTAAAGTGGCTCTGAGAGTCGAAGATGCAGAAAAAATGATGGGATTGACAAACAAAATAGTCCATTTTAAGAGTGAATTTGTGTGGAAGGGTTCAGAAATATGTATGTCTCTTATAATTTCTTATAGAATACAACAAATTTATTGCTAGAAGAAACCTCAGGGCCTAATAAATCCATTAAATGAGGAACGTGAGCCCCATCCTTCTTGAGTAACTTACCCAAATGCACATTGACATTAACAGAACCAGGATCAGGACTCAGATCTATTGCTTCTTGGTTCAATAATGTTTATAGTTAAATGTGTTTTATCATAGTGCAACATTTTGAAACTTCTTTAGTTTCAGATAGAATGTGTAATTATTTTTAATTAATACCAACACCCCACTTCCTTGCCATGCTCTTTCGCAGTATTTATTTTAGGTTAGAGAGCATTGTTGAGTAGTCAAACTTCCGGTGAGCCAGAGCTGGTGGACACATTCAGTCTACATTGAGTTCACAGAAGGTATATGACCCACCTCACTGGGCTTTTCCACTGAGGAAAAATCACACAGTCCTGTTTTTCCCCTTTACTAACTCAGTTGTAGTGTGGATTTCTTCCCAATGGTTCAGTCTTCTTTTTAGTACTTTTTAACATTTATTAGTTGGTTATAAGAAGAATGGCACTCCAGATTTTTATTGTTGAAGAAACAGAAAAAAGATAAAATAAGGACTCTAACCATTATATGTTTAAATTAGAGCGGGATAGAGAGATAGAGAGAGAGAGAGAGAGAGAGAGAGAGAGACCCTACAATAGAAAAGTATCATTTTGAAATACGTTAAAAGATTGGTGAGATTCCAAAATTATTTTTCTGGGGTTTCTTTTGATCACATAAACTATAATTTTTTTATTGCTTTATTGTAATGTTTTCTGGCAGTGCTTATAATATGCTCGTATTTTCTTATAGTCACTGTTCTTAGGAATTTATAACTCAACTGTTACATTTTGCCTACGGCTGAAACATAATCTACAGATGTTTGGCTTAGATATAATTCTTCAAACATAACTCATTTTTACAGGCAATAATTAATATTAGATTGGATTTTCATACGTGTTTGAAATATTAAGCACTGTGTTTTTAACCTTATAAAAAATTTCAGAAACATTATAGGAGAATGAACATTTAAAAACAATGTTGCAGAATAGCAATTTCAAACACAAAGTTATTGTACTTTAAGGAGGTGCAGCTCCCATTTTTGATTTATCACGGAGTAAGATAAGAGACTTCATTCATTATGTCAAATTATTATAATCTTCCTGATGACAATTTAATAGTTGGAAATACAGGAACATAAAGAGACTGTAAAGCTATATCCTGACCCACAATTTCACTGCCTCTTCCTTTTCCTCCCTAAATTTTATAGTTAGTTCTACCTTTCTAAAATTTCTAAATTACCCCTGGAGTATTTGCCAAATTACATTCATCCCTCAATAATTTACTTTTCTGTTGTTGAAGTCATAGTTACCTTTTAGAGAATAGCAGTGATCTTTCTATTGGCTCCTTTTTTTTTTTTATGGCCTTATTCTTTTTACTGTCTCTGCTCCTTTTGAAGAGAGACTGTCCAACCTTTCAATTCCATCATGATGCCCAGCAATGGCAGACACACTGTGGCACAGATAAGGAAATGGGAGGATTGGCGCCTATGCCCATGCCCATTTGGTGCATGCTTCTTTCTCACCACAGTCCTGCAGGGATCACTGCCAATTTAAGAGACATTTCTAAATCCAAACTTAAGCATTACTTACCACAGTCTACTCTATTTATTTCTTATGTTCATCTGTGCATAACTATTTATTCAGGTTAATGTTTTCATCCCATTAGTTATATTTTGTCCATCAGGTTTTATTTATTTGTTTTTTTTATTTTTTTAATTTATTTTTATTGATTTCAGAGAGGAAGGGAGAGGGAGAGAGAGAAATATCAATGATGAGAGAGAATCGTTGATTGTTGCCTCCTGCACGCCCCCCATTGAGGATCAAGCCCACAACCCAGGCATGTGCCCTTGACCCTGAATCAACCTCCTGGTTTGTAGGTCAACGCTCAACCCCTGAGCCACTCCAGCCAGGCTGTTTGTTTTTAAATCCTATCACACAGCATCTTAGTCTTGCTGCCTTTTACCTAAAAGGTGACTCTTGCTTCTCTTATCCTTCATCACCATGGAACCATATAAATATGGATATGGAAGCATCACAAGATGTATGCCAGTCCCATGAAAACTCTGAACCATCATCATTCTGCTACTCCATCTTGTCACAGCTTTAATGCATTCTTTGTGTTTGTTGATTAACTTCTTTACTGAGGTTAGATAGAGAAAAGTCAGACAACCATGTAGATTGGGAATCCTTCAAAATCATGATTCCCAACCTTATCTGAATGCTCAACATCTTTCAATTTATTATCAGTTTACTCTAGAACTGATTTCAAAGAAGGACATAAAACACACATTATCAAAATAATACAAGAAACATTTTCTTTTAACAGCATTTGGAAGCACAAATAAAATAATACAAAAAGATTGGTGAAGTGGTCATATTTAATCAAAAGATATTTAGGAATTATGTAAGTTTTGAAATAGATTTTGAATAAAATGATAAACACAAATTGCTAAGAGAGAAGTTAAGGATGGAAGGTGTCTAAAATGAAGAGAGATAGGGAATGTAAAATAAAAAATTATAAGTCCCACTGAGAGCAGGGGTAATTTCTTTTTAAAATATTTTACCAAAGGCTAGTATGCAAAGTGTCCCCTCGGGAGTTCGGCCCGGAAACTGGGAGTTCGACCCAGAAACTGGGAGTTTGATAGCTCGCTATGATGTGCACTGACCACCAGGGGGTGCCGTAGAAAGAAGAAAGGCCCTGGCCGGCAGCCAGAAGGCCCCGATTGGCCCTGATTGCTGGCCAGGCCTAGGGACCCTACTAATGCACGAATTTTGTGCACTGGGCCTCTAGTTATATATGAAATGATAAGTACTTATTGCAAAAAAAACAAAGCAAACAAAAAACAATTGAGGGAATCAATCAGGTAGACCTAGAGCAGCTTGTAGCAAACATATACCCCTGGACTACAAGGCTTGAATGGGCAGCCCATTCTTGGGTTCCCCTCCCCTTGCAAGGAGTCTGAATCTGCTTGTAATCAATTTTCCATACTTTTGCTTAAATCTTCTGGTCCATAGCTCATTCTTCGGTGTCGTGAGACACGACCCCGAGAAAAACACCTCTGCTCACCGTTCTGGTTATCAGTTAGACAGACATGAGCAGAGCAAGGATGATGGGACAGATACAGAAACTAGATGCCTAGCAAGGGGCAAAACTGGAAAGACAAGAACCTTGCCCCCAGAGAAACCTTTCCTCCCCTAGCTTATTGCCGGTCATGTGGTTTAGATCCTCCCGCCCTGACCTTTTCCTCCCTAAAGATAGCATCTAGGCCTCAGTTGTATTTCGGCTCCAGGGCTAGAAAAGCAGCAAAACCAGAAAAGTGATGCCATAGCTACCTCAGGACCAGCTACATTGACTATTAAACCTCTGCCCTGGTGCTGACCAATCAGTGGAGACCACAACCCTGAAAGATCACACCCTCCCCTGAGACTTCCCCTAAGATTTCCACTTACAAGAGAGAGAAATACACTCAGAGTGAAGGGCCCAGTGTGCACTCTTCCCAGGGGAGCAGGCTCACCCCATTCCCTTTCTCCTTCTTTAGGGACCCCATGAGACTTGCCACCAGGGGAGCATTGGGCAGCGGCAGCTTGTCCCGAGCTAACCCCCTGAACCTGTCACCAAGGCCCCCTTTTCTCTGACTTCTCAGTGAGCCAAAGCAGCCCAGCCCAGGCTCTCCTGTTGCTTTTTCTATGCTCTTCCTTGTTTCACTGTCCTAAATATATTTTTAGCTGCAGCCAATAAATTCTTTCTTATTTTGCTATACTTTGTCTCTTGATTGAAATCTTTCCTTCAAGAAAACAAGAGCCAAGGTCTCATGGTCTCATCGGTAACACTATCAGTCATCAAAATATTTTATAAGCACTATTGTATGTCCAAAAATAACATATCCCTAAATAAAATAGTTCATACACTGTACCAACTCATCCTTCTTAATCTGTCCCATTGCCCTGACCCTACATGTTCACATAGCACTTCTCACCATGTGATCTTTTATAAAATCTGTTGATGTGTTTCTAAAATGTACCTTCCCCACCCGAATAAAACTCCGTAAAGGAAGGGACTTTCACTTGTTGCAGCTATATCCCAAGCTTCAACTGCAATGCTTCTTACTTACCAAACATTCAGTAAATATATATGGAATGAATGGATGAATAACTCTTTGATAGTGGGAAAAATGCATATCTATAAAAAGTAGCAAATTTAAGTTTTAGTTATCAGAGAGGAGATTTTTTTGCCTTTTTCATATATGAATAGGGCCTGGGTACTAGGCATTAACAATTCTGACGTTATCATTTCCAGGTTAGTTTGTGGGTAAGAGTGGAAGGAAGGTGTTAAATTCTTTCTGCAACTGCCTTTGTTCACAGTGGTCTGTGAGGCTTTGTGATTTCCTTTGCAGTGCTGGGTTACAGTGAGAAGCAGCAGGATGTTTATAAGTTCTCTCTGAGGGGTGCTGTTTTGTTCAGTTTTCAAACTAGAGAAAAGTGTGAAAATTAGGTCACACCTCATGAACTTTAACAAAACACTCTACCCAGCTTACTAATACCCTAGTTCTTCTATTGCTATATTTCATTTTTCCTAAAAGTGGGAATTATTGGTTTTGATTTAGTATCACATCTTGAGGTAGGTTTTTCCCTTTATTTTGAAGTAACTAACATGTTTTTTATTGTTCCTCAGAATGGACGGGGGAGATGAATATTCCCATAATTCCTTTGACCTACATTGTTTGTTAAATTCATTTCCTGGAGACTTGGAGTTTAAGCAGATCTTCAGTGATATTGATGAAAAGATAGAACAAAATGCTGCAAGGTAAATATTGCTAATTAATTAAAACAAGTTAGTTTCATGTTTAATTTACACAAATGTTACCTAATCTAGTTTTATTGTTTTCTACTGTTAGATAATTTTAGGTTTTCATTGTCATTAACTTTGCTGGAAAAAAAAATGATGAGACTTTCCTCCCTAAAATTTAATGTGATTTTTCTTATCTGATTAGTACTGTATTAAAACTATAGATAGATAGATAGATAGATAGATAGATAGATAGATAGATATAGGTATATAGATAGATATATATCGGCATTGACTTTGTTATTGGTGGAAGTGGAATTCTTGGGATGCCACAAGGAAAAGAATTTTCTGAGGTCCCTCCTGAGGATGGGAATTCATGGAAAGCTTTATTGATGATGTAAAATTAAGGGGTTCCCTTCAAAAGTCCCATCTCTGTCTGTCTTGCCATGGAAGAAGTCCAATCTTGTCTTCAGCAGGGCCAGAATGAAAGCCACTGCACAGAATTTCTGCTCCATATTAAAGTCCAGTCCAGCATCCTGCGTGCCATATTGCTGCTTATGGCCATATGACTACTGCAGGCGAGCGCATGAACACAGGGCGAGTGCGGTTCACAGAGCAAGAGGGAGCACAGAAGAAGAAAAGGAAACTCTTTGGGGATTTTACCCTTCCAGGATTTTGTGCACTTGCAGTAGCTCCATCCTCTCAGCCAATGACCTTCCCTACGTCACTTCAACTTCACTGCACATGCGTCCATCTCCCCTTGTGCCATTCGATTCACAGGGAATGAACCAGTGATTCCCTGGGGAGCATAAAACTATGGCTTTCTGGTGAAGCTGCCCAGATGACCATGCTAGATAGGACAATAACACCTTCAAATAGATAAAGTTTATTGAATTGCTATTAATGATTTCTTAGATTTTGCCAATATTGTTGGCCTGGATTTTTTAATATGTTTAGAGTTAAACATTGTTCTTTGATGGCTAAGCACAAAAATTTTCAATTAAGGTATTAAAATAATAGTATAAAGCCATGGATTGCTTGAGTTGCTGAAAACAGAATGTAAAAAATAAATTATTTATATGTAATGTTTGTCATTTTAACTCTCTTTCTCACTTACTTTGGGAGGCTAGTGACTACAGAGAATTGTTATGCCATATCAGTCTTCATTACCTACTTCAAAAGTGTTACCAAACACTGAGGGCAGCTAGGGCAGCGAAGTAGTTTCCCATTAATACATGTACTTTGCTAGAATAGACTTTGTCTTCATATGTATTTCTGGACTCTTGAGTCAGTTTACTTATTTGAATCTTTTTGGTCAAAGATTCTAATAATTCTCCTAATGTAGGTTATAAATATGAAGCCACAGTAAAAATTTCTATTGTAGAATGATAACATAGTATTTCCTTCTTAAAAATTTAAGGTATAGTTATATTGAATTGTCAAAGAACTGAACCAAGCAAGTGAAATGTTCCTATAATTTTTTCCTCAAGTTTTATATGAGAATGTGGTTAATTTTTTTATCATTATATAAATGTGCATAGATAACAAATTCAAAAGATAGCATATCCACTGAAATTAGGCTCCTACACTTCCACAGAAACTGGGAGATACAGGAGCTATCTCCTTGGTGTTTGCATTTGAAAAAGATGGCTCCCAGGTTCTTGAGATAGTCCTGGCTTGGAAAGTTGACAAAAGGCCTATCTAGTCTTCCAAGGGATACATGTCAAAGAGATGGAAAAGTGCTTATAATTACAAGGTTCTCAGGTAAATGCTTTTAAAACAGGAATGGAGGGAAATCTTTGTTCTTATTTAAAGCAGAGAGAATTAAGTCTCTTATTTTTAATTTGTATTTGCCCTTACACTATATGTATATATATTTTGTAATATATTTTATTGATATTTTACAGAGAGGAAGGGAGAGGAATAGAGAGTTAGAAACATCGATGAGAGAAACATCGATCAGCTGCCTCCTGCACACCCCCTACTGGGGATGTGCCCACAAACAAGGTACATGCCCTTGACTGGAATCGAACCTGGGACCCTTCAGTCCGCAGGCCGTCGCTCTATCCACTGAGCCAAACCGGTTAGGGCTATATGTATATTTTTAATTTAAAAATTATACCCTTATATTCTATGTCACAGTTGATGAATATAATGTTTTGTTGTTGTTAATCTTCACCCAAGGATGTTTTTTCATTGATTTTTTTAGAGAGAGTGGAAGGGAGGAAGGGAGTGGGGGAGAGAAAGAGATATGAGAGAGACAAATCCATTGGTTGCCTTCTGCACTTGCCTCAATCAGGCCTGGAATCGAACCGGCAACCTAGGTACGTGCCCTTGGCCAAGAATCAAACCTGCAGCCTTTTGGTGCCTGGGCCAGCACTCCAACCACTGAGCAACACCAGCCAGGGTTATGAATATAATTTTTAAATTTAGCATGTATATGACTTAACCATCCTATAGTGTATGTTATAATCTATGTTATATATAAATATAAAATAGCTATATTGAACTTTAGTTAATTATATACTTAGATAATTTATATATTTATATATTACATGACAGTTTCTAACTCAAAGGAAATTATAAGTGAAAATAGGTTAATAAGTCACTTATATAAATTTCAGAGATGGTTATATTAAAACAAATTTTTAATAGTTTTAAAAAGATAACCTTTATTCATAATAGCATTTAGGTTCCCTCAAAACAAAACCAGCCACTGAACTCTGATGCTTTTATTGTAGACTGCTTCAATTTTATTTGCTAACCCATCTGTAGTCAATTTCCCTCCTAGTCAATAAGAAATCATATTTAGAAGTAAAACAGTGATTAAAATACTGTATTTGCATTCATAAATTGTTATGGAGGTCAAAACTCAGATGTTGGTATTAAAAAGAAAATATGACAAGGAATATAAGGATATAATTTTTAAATTAAAAATATTTTATTGTCCATATATTAAAACAAACCTTGAGCAGAACCACCTCCAGTGACCATTGATCTTTACAGCGCATAAAATAAGGGAGTAGCTGTATGTACTGTATGCTACATTTAGAATCAAGTCTATTTTTCATCAAATTCAATTATGTTTTTATTATACTCTAGAGAATAAACATAATAGTATAGGGTATATATATTTTTAAAAATAAAATACTGAATAATAACTATAGTTCAGAAGAGTGTAAATCATTTATGCACTCATTTATTGCCTTCTAACAGAATAGCTTTTAGAAAATTGTATGTCATGACGAATCAGTTATGCCACACTTACAATGCAGTAGTTGAATTACCTTTGGCATTTTTTTATTTGAACAGTTCTATTTATCTCTCAATGGTGTACATTGAATAAGTAATGTACATCTCCATGATACGGGTTTTCCCAATACTTTTTAAAGAAAAAAAATCATTAGTAATTCATTTTTAAATATGGTATTTTTATTTCCTCTTTAATTTTTAAAGTTGTATTTCTAACAGTCACCTTGAATTCTAAGTGTGAATTCCTTCCTTTCTTCTTAATGTCATCAGGTTTTATGAGCCACAGGGTCTATGCTTCCCCAAAGCAGTGATTCACCAGAATGGACCAGGGTGCCGGAAGGTCACTGAACCTTCACCTGCCCTTTAAGAGGCTGTCATTCTCTCAGATCGTTTTCACTTTTACATCCTTGGTTCTATTCAAGTCAGAGCTAGGTGGCTCTTAGGTCTGACCGTGGAAATCAGTGAGAGTGGATCATTTACTTTCAACACAGATCAAAATTGGGGAAAAGAGGCTAAGTAACTGACCAAAGAGGAATATATGAATGTTGTACCCACAGACTCAGTGAGTTCAGTAACTGAAAAGTGCAAACACAGTGAAATATTTTTTTAACCAAAGGACTTGTATGTATGCATAGAAACATAATCAATGGACATAGACACTAGGGGGGTAAGGGCATGAGGGGAAGGGGGACAATGGGGGGATAAGGACACATATGTAATACCTTAATAAAGAAAAAATTAATTAATTAAAAAACTGGAAAAAATATTTTTTTAAGCTGAATGGACCTTATTAGTTTAACAAGATATTGGGGTATAGAAGTTCTCTTGGGCTCACAAGTGACATAGGACAATTTTTCTCTTCTTAATGTGCAGTTGAACAGATAAAATTGTATCATTAAAAGTTTATGTTACCTTCTATTTTGTAATTATAGAGAATCTGTGTGAACCTCACAGGACATCAGTCTTGCTGGTCCTGGTACAAGATTACTTTTTTGTGTGTGTAAAGAAAAAACAAATGCTGCCATCAATAATATTTGTCTGAATCCAGGAGCTCTGTTGTGGGAGTGGGATGGGGGTGGTATTAACTTTTTGTGACAGAATATTGGATACATGGCTTCTATAAATTTAAACACGCTTATTCATAGAAGATACCTATTCCGTAGATTACACTTACTTCTCACATAATACTTCAATGTTTGTACTTATATATGAAAATTTTCTTTAGACTTTCCACATGATGGCATAAAGGTCTAAAAGTAACCAAAACAAATCTTCAAATATGCTATCAACTTTGGGTTTGTCATGGCATAACCACAAATCTGCCAGTGGACACACACACACATTAATATATTTTATGACCAAAGAAAATTATGTTAATGAGATATATCCACGCCGTACCTTGAAGCTGTAGTACATCCTTTTTCTTTGCTGTGGAGTATTCCATTCTACAGTTTTGTTGTTTCAAGTCTGGGGCTATTCTAAAAAATCTATTTTAATGTTTAAATTTCTCATGCTATAAAAATAATCTTTAATCTCTGCCATGATACTGCTACCCTGATTTTAAAAATAAAAATTTGAACTTTCCATGAAAGCACTCATATGTTTTCCAAAACGTTTACATAAATTTCTCATAATTTTTGCCAGTGAAACATATTTTTTCCTTTTAACTATTTTGTGACTGAATAATAAAGACTGTGTATTTTAAATCATGAAGTGTTTTATAAAAAGCTTAAGTTTCAAGATTTTATGTCTCTTCTCTTTTTCTGTTTCTCTCCTTATCCTCAACTGCACCAGCCTGATATTAATTGGCTCTTGTGCTAATGTTGTTTTTAAATATGTTTGTTTAATTGTAGGACATCTCAATCCTTTGGCAGTACGATGGTGCATATATACATACACACATATATACATGCACATATACATACACATATGTGTGAGCATAAATGTAGTTGTGAGCATAAAAAAATTCTTATTTTTTATTATCCAAATAAATACAGTTTTAAAGTGACATGGCAGTAAGATTAAATATTCAGCACTGAATTTTCAGGGGTCAGGGTATTCGCACTACAGTGATTCAATTAATTCTCTTAAAACATTAAGACCCTTGCATATAATCTCTTTTTACAAGGAGAAGCCTTTTCTTTACCTCCCACAGGTACATTTAGTGGCTTCCTCCTCTGCATTCCCTTAACACGTTATACACAACTCTTATCAAGTCTTACTGTATTATAGTTATTTATTTACATGTCTCTCTCACTAGACAGAATTCCTTTAGGGATGGGACCATGTCTTATTCGTGTTTTCCTCTCTAGATTACAGTGCCTAACACATACTCACCGTTTAGTTAATGTTTGTCAACTATGCCTTCATTCAGTAAGTAATTTTTATATTCAAGGAACCTAGGTGTGAACACTGAATGAGAACATTACCACAGGTCCCTTTTTAAAAAGCATACTGCATATTGCATTTAAAAATGTTTTATAAATTGATTACATACAGCCTCTCAGTAATGCATCCACTTGCACACATCATTAACTTGGATAATTCTGAGTCATTATAATTAAAGAACTTTGGGGTTCAAATTTATTAAGAAATGTTGAGACATGAAAAGGCATATAAAGTACTATAATAAACATCCATGCACCCACTATTCAGTTTAAGGACTAAAACATTACCAGTACTGCTAAAGCTCATTGTATACCTCTAACCAATCTCATTCCACTTCCATCCCCACCCTGGATTTGTTGATGTTGGTCATTCCAACACCTTGCCCTACACTTTTACCACCTATACTTGTAATCCTGAATACTGTGTAGCACTTATGTCATAGTTTCAATCTATTATATGGATAGTATCACAATGTGGTATTTCATTGGTACCATTTTCCCCTCGACATTTTATTTGTTAGATTCAGCCATGTTGATAACTGTATTTCTACTATTCTATGGTTCTATTCTGATGAATTAATATAATTCACCATTCTCCTGTTGATGGATATCTAGGATATTTTCAGTGGCTTAAATATTACAAATAATGTTAAAAAGATGCTTTAAAACATCTTTGTGTGAATGTCCTTGGCGCGAATTTGGAGATTTAAACTATTTAAGGAAGAGATTCTACTTCTGTTTTAGACTTTTTACATTTTTGGCCTAATGCTTGGGAACTAACAATAAACATGCTAATTAGATTTATATTTGTGTGGTTAATTTTTCATGACTAACCTTGCTTCTAAAGAAAACTTGAAGCAACTTACAGTTAAATAGAAAACACTTAAAATAAAGTCAAGTACCATGTTTTTCAGAAAACCTAGAGTAAAATCTGTATCCTCTAAGTCTAAGGTATGTAGACCTCCTCCCACCCAAGATTACTATCCCCATATTACTGTCATACATAAAAATATTACTACTGTATAAAAAATGTTACCTCTTAGATGTTGAAAATTAATTTTATAAAATTCTTTATTGTTTAAAGTATTACATATGTCTCCTTTTTCCCCCATTGACCTCTCCCCGGCCACTCCCACTTCCCAGCACATGCCCTCACCCCGCTACTGTCTGTGTCCATTGGTTATGCTCATATGCATGTATACAAGTAGTACTTTGGTTGATCTCTTACACCCCCCCCCCCCCACACCTTCCCTCTGAGGTTTGAAGGTCTGTTTGATGCTCCTCTGTCTCTGGATCTATTTTTGTTCATCAGTTTATGTTGTTCATTATATTCCACAAATGAGAGAGACATGTGATATTTATCTTTCTCCCGCTGGCTTATTTTGCTTAGCAAAATGCTCTCCAGGTCCATCCATGCTATTGCAAATGGTAAGAGTTCTTTCTTTTTTACCGCAGCGTAGTATTCATTTTGTAAGTGTACCACAGCTTTTTAATCCTCTCATCTGCTGATGGGCACTTAGGCTATTTCCAAATCTTAGCTATTGTAAATTGTGCTGCTATGAACATAGGGGTGCATATATCCTTTCTGATTGGTGTTTCTGGTTTCTTGGGATATAATCCTAGAAGTGGGATTACTGGGTCAAATGGGAGTTCCATTTTTAACTTTTTGAGGAAACTCCATACTGTTTTCCACAGTGGCTGCACCAGTGTGCATTCCCACCAGCAGTGCATGAGGATTCCTTTTTCTCCATATCCTCGCCAGCACATGTCATTTGTTGATTTGTTGATGATAGCCATTCTGACAGGTGTGAGATGGTACCTCATTATTGTTTTGATTTGCATCTCTCGGATGATTAGTGACTTTGAGCATGTTTTCATATGTCTCTTGGCCTTCTGTATGTCCTCTTTCAAAAAGTGTCTATTTAGGTCCTTTACCTATTTTTTGATTGGATTGTTTATCTTCCTTTTGTTAAGATGCATGAGTTCCCTATAAATTTTGAAGATTAGACCCTTATCGGATATAACATTGGCAAATATGTTCTCCCATGCAGTGGGCTTTCTTGTTGTTTTGTTGATGGTTTCTTTTGCTGTGCAGAAGCTTTTTATTTTGTTATAATCCCATTTGTTTATTTTCTCCTTAATTTCCATTGCCCTAGCAGCTGTATCAGTAAAGATATTGCTATGCCAAATGTCTGCTATTTTGCTGCCTATGGCTTCTTCTAAGATTTTTATAGTGTCCCGTCTTCCGTTTAAGTCCTTTATCCATTTTGAGTATATTTTTTTGTATGATGTAAGTTGGTGGTCTAGTTTCATTTTTTTTTGCATGTATCTGTCCAATTTTCCCAACACCATTTATTGAAGAGACATGCTAAAATCCTCAACAAAATTCTTGCAAATTGGATCCATTAGAAAGATCGTACGCTGTAACCGGTTTGGCTCAGTGGATAGAGTGTTGGCCTGCGGACTGAAAGGTCCCAGGTTCAATTCCGGTCAAGGGCATGTACCTTGGTTGAGGGCACATCCCCAGTAGGGGGTGTGCAGGAGGCAGCTGATCGATGTTTCTCTCTCATTGATGTTTCTAACTCTCTATCCCTCTCCCTTCCTCTCTGTAAAATATCAAAAATAAAATATATTTAAAAAAGAAAGTTTGTACACTATGACCAAGTGGGTTTTATTCTGGGGATGCAAGGATGGTATATTATCGGCAAATCAATGAACGTGATACATCACATAAACAAATTGAGAGAAAAAAATCACATAATCATATCAATTGATGCAGAAAAAGCATTTGACAAAATCCAACACCTTTTCTTGATAAAAACTCTCAGCAAAGTGGGAATCGAGGGATCATACCTCAACATAATAAAAGCCTATATAACACACCTACAGCCAACATCATACTCAATGAGCAAAAATTAAAACCATTTCCCCTAAGAACAGGATTAAGACATGGATGCCCATTTTCACCATTTCTGTTTGACATAGTACTAGAAGTACTAACCATAGTGATCAGACAAGAAGAAGAAATAAAAGGCATCCAAATTGGAAAAGAAGAAGTAAAACTGTCATTGTTCGCAGATGACATGATATTGTACATAGAAAACCCCAAAGACTCCATCAAAAAGCTACTCGACTTAGTAAATGCATTTGACAATGTAGCAGGATACAAAATGAACACCCAGAAATCTATAGCCTTTTTATACACCAATACTGAACTCACTGAAAGAGAAACTAAATAAACAATCCCATTTACCATTACAACAAAAAAATTAAGATACCTAGGTATAAACTTAACTAAGGAGGTAAAAGACCTGTACTCAGAAAGCTACAGGACATTGAAAACAGAGATAGAAGACATAAACAAATGGAAGAATATACCGTGTTCATGCATTGGTAGACTCAACATCATTAAAATGTTCATACTACCCAAAGCAATCTATAGATTCAATGCAATCCCCATTAAAATACCAATGGTAATTTCACAGACCTAGAAAAAACTCAAAAATTCATACAGAATAAAAAAATAAAGATCCCGAATAGCTGCAGCAATCATGAGAAAGAAGAACAAAGTTGGAGTGATCTCAATACCAGATACCAAGCTATATTACAAATACACTGTTCTCAAAACTGCTTGGTTTGGGCACAGACATATAGATCAATGGAACAGAACAGAGAACTCAGAAATCGACCCAAGCCACTATGCTCAATTAATTTTTAATTTAATTTTTACCTCAATTAAGGAAGATAAATTGTCAGACTACATACAAAACATTCATTTTAAATTTTGAAAATATTTCTTTTGTATAATAATCAGGCAATAAATCTTTAGACTTCAAACAATTGCACTTTGAAAATAAGACCGTGGTGAATGGCAGAATGACAAGATGTTTAGCCAACTAAAAAAAAAAAAAAAAAAATCAGGTGCAGATGAATTCTGACATTTTAAAATTTGTGACAAAATACTTTTAAAAGACAGCTCAACTGTCTTAGTTTCTATCAATGAGGGAGGTCCTCTGAAATGCAACTGCTCGGTCTCTTTATCAGTGCTTGGACAAATCACTAAAATGTCTAGCCCTCTATAGGCTTTACTGTGTTTATAAATTGTAGTTACTGGCCTCTACCCAGAGTCAGAGGTTAGAGATTAGCCCAAGAGCTGAGTCCTTATTGAAACAGATTTAGGTAGACTAACCACTGAGCCTTTCCAATTCACATTGCTGTAATCTATTGGATTTCATTGAATGTGACACATGAGGATGCTATAATAAAGACTTTGATAAAGGGTTTCTAGAGTCAAGGTGCATGTTTAGGGCATTGTGTTTCTTAGTCCATAGAAGTTGTTATGAAAGTTAAGAAAATATATTCCGATCTCAAGTCAGACTTAGAACTGGCATCCCTGAATAAGGCTGTTTCATGAGGAAATTGAGTACCCTGTGGTCAAAGGAAGTGCTGTTTTTCTTGTAAGTTCTTTGTTTTCATGAAAAGGCTCTCTGGATCACAGAGTGTATTTGTTTCAAGATAATTCAATTTAAATTCACTCATGCTCAGAAGTCTCCTGAAAAGCCTTCCTTCAAGTTTTATAGTGAATGTTTTATAGGCAACACATACCTGATGAATTTTGAAAAGTCATTCATATGCCATCAATTTTAATAATCAGAGCTGGGTTTCCAAAGCCTACATGGTTCTGTCATATGGCATCTGTAATTAATAACAATGCTATTTTAAAAACAGTAAGAATATTTTAAGAACAAATCTTTCTTAACACTATTAAGAGGCAAATGCTTAGCTGTAAATTATGGGTTGAGGAGATTCAGCTTCAAATGAATTTTCCTTTTTTTTTTTAAGCTTTCTTGCAGTTTAGATATGCTGCCATCAGGTGGTAGTAATATGTCACATCCATGTGGCTCCACAGATGACATTCTGCTTAAGGTCACCAGTTTAACCCACAAAGATTTATAATCATGAATGTACAGATTTTTATATAAAAAATAAAATAACATAGTATATCTATTTCATATCAGAGCTAAGGATACTTTGAATGAAACTTTAAAAACTGGTATATATTGGAAGCTTCAATTGGATACATTTTCTCTGTTCCTAGTTTGTTTATTTAATGAAGATTTAGAAAACAGAAAAATAAAATTAAAAGCACCAAATTTTATAATTCAAAGATAATTGCTTTAACCTGTTGTTTCATTTCCTTGTAGTCTTTTTTAATTTGCAATTTTCAGTATGTTTGTGTTTTTTGGAGTAGAGGTCAATGGCAGGAAGAGGTACTTAGCTATCGTAAGAGTGTATATACAGCATATATATTTTTCAACTTTTAAAATGACAAGCTCATGGCTTCTGCTTTGTGACCTCTTAATATTCCATTTATTGAAGTTTTTCATAATTTTATATAGTCATTGCCTATTAGTAGACAATGTACATTTCTGGTCTTCAGCCATCAAGAGTATTTTGTCTCTGCCTTTTATCCACTGCCTATCAAGAAGACCATTATTTCATTGTATCTATACTTCATATTTATTTTAACACAAAAGAATTTCTAATTTATCTCTGAGCAGCTAAATATCTAGTATTTCCTCTATTGCATTTGAAATGAAACTTCCAGAAAATTTGAACTTTCAGTTTCAATTATGATTGAAAATATATAGTCTCTTTGTTATTATTTTCATATCATATGAATGTTTTATAATTTTATAAATTGTATGCAGTCAGGTACCACATATAAACGTTTCAGGGCCTGTGATATTATGAGATGAAGCTATTACCTACTTTCTACCAAAATAATTTTTTCTTTTCTTTTTTATAGCATAGAACATTGCATTAAAGAAATACAGTCCGAAGTCAACAAACAATGTCCAGATGTGCAGTTGCAGACAACAACTGACTGTTTTGAATGGTTAAATAACTATAATTATAATTCATCCAAGTCACCTTCTATTCCCCATGGAGATTTGATAAAATTTCTCAAAACACTGGTAAAAGATAATATATATATCTTTGCTTTATAGTGGAGTGGGATGGGTGAACAAGGAATACAATTTATTCAATTTCTATTTGTAAATAATATTTATTTTAGTGACCATATTAGGTTGGCATTTCTAGGGGTTGGGGCTTATGTTTTGTTTTGTTATTGTATCCCCAATGTAATCCAGTGAACTATTTGGGTTTTTTTCTATGATTTTTATCAATAAAATGAAGTTTTATATAAGTGGAGATTAAACATAACTCTTGGTTGATTTATAATGTAACATATACCACAAAGTATATATCTACCACAATTGTTTACCAGAAAAGTTTATATTTATTACATTTTGTGTTCCTTCAATACCATTTTCTCTGAGCTCATTATTAAGCATAATCAGATCACAATTGATTACATCTATTAAGTAGCCTTGTCTTATCATTCCCTTCATCCTTAACCTGCAGGTATGCCCAGTTATTTTCAATCAAGGCAGCAATTCAAATGAAGCCACTGTTAATTGGTAGAGAATTATTACATTGGTAATTTCTTGATACTGACAACCCTCTATGTTAAATAAGATTTTGTAGTCTTCAATAAAAACATTTATTTTATGACTCCTGTATCCACAAAGGTGGTTAGCTTGCAAAAACTATTTCCCAAGAAACAGCACAAGTGTTAGAAAGCAGTATTTCCATAGCTATGGTTTTGATTTAATTTAGGGAAAAAAGGGGGCACCGTTTTTGTCTAAACATCAAACATTGACTAAGGCAGATGTGGAAAATATCTTGAGGTTGTAGATGGCTTAGGATGATAGAATCAGATGAAAATAGTTTTTGGCTGTTGTTATTATTGCAGATGTCTCTTTAATGTTTAACAAGTAATAAATGAAAGAGAAAGGAAGACTATGTGCCCCGAAGCCTTATTCTTTTAAGAAAATCCTCTCACCCATTATCTCTCGAAGGTGGAGCCTTGAAGAATAAATATGGATATAGTTATTCCTTTAATTTCTATTAAGAGGCATGTGTATTGAATTTCATTAATATTGATGTAATAATGCTTTCTCATTTAATTAAAAGCAAAAGCTTTTAATTATCTTTTAATCTGTCACACATAAGTCATTCTGTATTCACTGCAGGGCAAAGGCTGCCTTAGTTTTGCTCAAATTCATTAGACTGATAGACTTATTTGAGATCTAGGTTTTTTTCACATAATTGATCATGTTATTTTGAGGAAAGAGCACATTATTAAAACAGATCCAGATTAAAATGACCTTATTATCAAGTTTTTACATGATAAAGTTGTCAATCATTTGTCCAGCATTTTTCATACAAATATTTTTTTCATAGAAAATTTTCTATTTATTACTTATCTAGCTGTTTAAATAAGAAACAGAGGTCCTCATTATAGCAATTATCCTGAAGTTATTTTCAAAATGTAAGCAATCATACTAAATACATATTTTAAACCTCTGTAATCTATTATACTTGATCAAATATTTACAGTTATTGACCACCCTCTATTTTAAATGAGAAGCCCAAGATTGCAGCACTAATATGATTCACTTGCTTTATAGAATTTACTAAAATGCTGATGTCCTGGACTCTAAGGACATTTCTTTTCCATAAGTATCAAAAGAACTCAATCCATGGAGAAGAAAGAGAAGGTGCCGAAAGGCCAATACACTTTATGGCTCCATAGAGTGTAGCAGGTTGAACGGGGGACAAGGAGAACAAAGCTGGGGATTCATGCTGGATTCTACACTTTATTGTATGTGATGTTTAGAAAGTCACTTAACATGCACTTCAGTGTCCTTATCTGTAGATTGGGATTTTAAATATCTATGCTACATTTCCATAATGAATAAGATAGAGACTGTATAGAAGAGTGCTTTTAAAATGTTTGTTTTTATTGATTTCGGGAAGAAGAAGGGAGAGAGGGAGAGAGATAGAAACATCAATGATGAGAGAGAGTCATCGGTTTGCTTCTTCCTGCACACCCACTACGGGGAATTGAAGCCAGCAACCCGGGCATGTACCCTGACCAGGAATCCAACTGTGACCTCCTGGTTCAAGGGTCAACACTCAACTACTGAGCAACACTGGCCAGACGAAAAAGTGCTTTTTATATAATACAATACAATATTAAATCAGACATTACAGTGCTTAGAATGACTGAAAGCACATTCCTGGAATTTGTCCAGGAGTTGTAATCTGTGGTATCTTTGTCAATAAAATTTTCAAAAACTTCCTGATTTTATGCCATTTGAACCTTGCTTCCATTTTTCTTGCTATCGGCTTGTTGCTACCTAGAGAATATAAGCTAATTTCAGTATTAACTGAAATACACATAATTAGGGAAGTCATTATGTAAAGGGAATGTGTACATGTAAAATTTAAAGTCCAGAAAGAAAGTAATTTTTTTGTCCCTTTACTTTTCATAATTACACCTACCATTGTTTTCTCTCAGCATGAAAAATATAATGAAATTCTCTCATAGCATCTTTTGGGGAATGATTCTGAGAGTATTGTTTCCCTATTTTGACTTAGTTATTTCTTTGGAGAGAATTGAAGTTTTCTCAGATTAATTTCCAAAGTAAAATCTTTCTTGACATGGCTCTCACAAAGGAATTTAAATGAAAGTTAAAGTCTTCAAATGTGTTAAATTTTATTTCTCAGGATGGCAGCTATTAGTAACCCCTGGGCACATACTATATTTAAGGTCTCCATTTTTATGTTCATTTGGAGTTTTATAATAAGTATACTCATTCAGGCATGAAAATTACCCACCAGCAACTAATTAGGGTGTGATCTTGAGCTTATTTTAGGAATACACTTCAATTGATATTTTATTATAGGTTTTTCTTTAGAATTTTTGAGCTGCAGTTTTTATACTGCCTACATTATATCAGTGGCGGATAACAATGAAGGCTAAAATCTATATGTCTAGAAATCTAATTGAAAATATAGTTCATCCTCTGGGCTTTGCAAATTTAAACAATTCATAAAGCTAACACTCTAAAATGTCTGACCTGATTAAATGTCAAATGCAAAAATAAAAAAAAAGCCCACCTTGAAGAGCATCAGAGTATTAATTCTAATTTGAAATGAATTATCAAATTTTATATGACTGTAGAAATCTTTTTTCCTGCTACTCCTTTAATTAATCACATTTCTAACGTTATAATTTCCTTCCATTAGCAAGATTTGTTGAAGAATGAACAAAATCAAGAAGAAATGATACTGGATTTACTTTGGGACCTCTCCTGTCAGAGCAGCATTTCATTTCCATCAACTTTAAGTTGGACATCTTTCCACTTCCTCTCTAGGACTTCTCTTCATTCTGTTGAAGATCATTCCTCTATGGATGTAAAGTCTATATGGGATGATATCAGATTACATCTTCGACGCTTCTTAGTGGGCAAATTACAAAGCCATAATGAAATAAACAATTTGCAGCAGAAAATTCTGTTGAAAAATCAGTGCATACAACAACTCTTGTTTCTTTATCCAGAATCAGAAGTTATAGTCAAGTATCAAAATATACAGAATAAACTTCTGCAGAACTGCTTTCCTTCTTATAGCAGGGAATCAAATTTAGACGTAATGGTTCATGGATACCAAAGTACAATGCTTAGGTTATACTCAATGATAGAAGAGGATTTTAACACACTGCATGAAATTTTAGCTCCATCCTCAACAGTGAAATTCATTAAAGAAACCTACCTGGATACTGTTACAGAAGAAATGTCAAAATTTCTTGCAAATTTTTGTGAGCTGCAGTTCAAAGAAAGTGCTGCCCGAGTGACTAAAACAAGCAAGAGTTCCAGCAGGCATAGAGGAGCAGTGCATGCTTTGGGTTAGTGATTTTTAAAATTTCTGTTTGTCTTAACTTAAGGCTTTTGATATCTTTAATTTTCTAACATTTTTCTATTTAGTTAAACCTAATTGAAAACTTGAAAATAAATAAGAAAATAAATATTAGGAAATTTATTTACACATTTTTCATATGCATTTCCTTTTCTGTAAGTATAGTAATAGAAGTGTTTTCTTTCCTGTTATTTAAATTATTAAAACTAATGGAAATGTAAGACAAAAATATTGCCAATAGGAACTTTGGTTTTTTGATTGCATAAATTTTTCAATGAAACTGTGTGTATGTGTGTATATATACAGTGCATATACATATAAACACACAGATATATCTATATAATGGAAAAGTATTATTTTTAATCCATTGTATCTTCCAAAGCCAAAGTATTATTAGGTAAAAAGAATTATTGAAAATTTGTTGAAATTGGCATTATTTAGAACTGGAGGTTTAAGATTATAATATTTCAGTCGGTCAATTCCAATAAAGAGCTATTATGAAATACTAATTATAAAATTATATATAATTGGTTACAGAGGCATAGCAATTTAACTACAGCTGATTTTAAAAGTTCCTTTAATATTGTTATAAAATATATACAAATAAAAGATGATTTGAAAATCCCTAATTTTATTCAAAATAGAGACAAAGGAAAGAAACTATTGTGATGCAATTAATTCTTTCCTGTCATCATTTAAATATCCCACCAGTGGAGAAAAATCAAGGTAAAAAACATAATTATTTTGAAAATTATGATTAGACATGCTTTTACATAAAACACAGGTATATTTCTAAATAGGTTTATAAATTATATTTTTTAAGTATTTGAAAATTATCATTTGCTGAATTGCTATCTTTGACTTCATGATCACTTTATACAAATTTATATAGCTCACTATATTTTTGCTTATCTTCCTTAATAAAATGCAAGAGTACCAAATTACTCTGCTATATGAATTTTCAAATAATTTAATGTTTTCTCTTGAAATTTTCTGTTTTCCTCCAGAAGTTGTAACACATCACAGAGTAGAGCTGCATCAGCCAATTTTAGGTGATGTCAGAACATAAAATAAGTTAATTCAGGAACAGTACAATTTTCTCAAAGCAAATAGATTTTCATTTTAATTAACACAAATTTTAAAAGCACTACATGAGTGTACTTATTTTCTAAATTTCTTATATTCTCTAAAAGAATTTCTGCTTTCTTATAACGTGTTTTCAATGTGAAAGTTTTTTATGTGCTAAAAATAGTTTATAACAGAAGAAAAGATCCATATGGTTGAAAATATGTGTAAGTTATTTGGTGTCTTTAAGGCTGATATTAAGGTGTTTTCCCATTTGTGAGAGAAAACTATGTATGTCGGCTTTAATAACAAAATTTGAAACATTTTCCACAAGTCCAGGTGCACTGATCTTTCTCAAACTCCTTTATCTGAACTTTGGTATAAATCACTTGTTACATGAATGAGTTCCATATGTCAGGCACTGTGCTAAGTACATTACATTCCTTATTATCCTAATTTCATAAACAAGGAAAGCAGCTTAGATTAGCTTGCCCTGGATCATGTTGTACAGAGGCAGAATTCATATGGAGATCTTTATGTCTCTAAGACCTATGTTATCAACCACTATGCTATTGGACCTTTTCTGAAAGTGTATAACTAAATGCTTCTCATTTGTAAAAAAAATTTTAAACAGTACTGTTTGGGTGGGCTCCCTGAAAATTCAGTTCAGCTCTATGAGGCAGTTACCATAAGCCAGCCATTTAGCAGCTACCAGGTCTAAAGTTCTGAGCTAGACATATTAAGGGAAAGAAAACCAAATGAGTAATTGCCGCTAATGCTGTATATACTGCTAACCCAGCTCCAAATTGGTCAACATTACTAACATTTGACCCAGTGACCAAATTTTATTTATTAAGGAAATACAGTTTAAAATGAGTAAAATGATAACAATTTATTCATATTTATTAATAAAACTTATGATAATTTATTTTAAATAAAATCTAGATTGGTTTGAATGGGTTGTATGTTATATTATCTTTAATATATGTTTACTAGAGACCCAGTGCACAAAATTCGTGCACTCTGGTGGGGGGTGTCCCTCAGCCCGGCCTGTACCCTCTCACAGTCCAGGAGCCCTGCGATTGATTGCCCCAAAGAAGTAAGCCCTGCCTACCTGGCTGGGGCTCCGCGATGGATCACCCCTGCAGCGGGAGGCCCCACCCACCCGCTACAGCCCATCAGTCAGTGGCCTGGGCCTCCCTCTTTGGGGCGATCATTGAGCTCCCCAATTGATCAATTGCTCTGCCAACCAGTGGCCTGGGCCTCCCTCTGCAGGGCACTCATGAGGCAATGCCCCCCCGCCCCCACCAATTGCATTGCACCCACCTTGGCTAGCCTGGCACCAGTGCATGTCATAGCATGGTGGTCCAGAAGGTCATCTGGATGGTCATTCTGCTGTTCAGTCGTTGGGTTGATTTGCATATTACACTTTTATTGTTATAGATATCTTTATGCTCGCCAAGTCCTTGATACTTTTTCTGAAACTAAAGAAAGACATTCCTTAAGTAACAATAGCTAACATTAATTGGGTCAGACATTGATGTACATGATCATATTTAACCTTTCATTATCTCAAATACCCAACAGGCTAGGTACCATTGTTTATTATTTGTATTGTATAGTGAGAAAACTAAGGCATGGAAATATTAAGTAATTTACTCAAGGTTCCCAAGTGAAGCTAGGATTCAGACTCAGGTCTGTCTTACTCCAGAGACCTTACTCTATGACAGTGTTCTACTGCCTAAAAAAACAGGATGGAAATAGCGCATTCCATTAAAAACACTCTTCTGTGTGCTAACTCTACTTTAGGGTCATCTTTGTTTTACTTTTATCTAAACTATCCTACACTCTTCTCATTTGAAAACTACATAATGCCAATTTGAAAGTTTTTGCTTATAATTCCTATTTTGTGATCTGTTGATATATCTTAAGCTATCCTGGTATGTATGTTAGCCTCTTTGTTTCAAGATTTATTGAGATATAATTAACATCTAACATTGTATAAGTTTAAGATGCACAGTGTTTTGATTTGATACACTTATATATTGAGAAATAGTTGCCATTGTAGCATTAGCTAATACCTCCATCACATCACATAATTAGCATTGCTTTTTAGTGGTGAGGAGGGCAATTGAGATCTACTCTTTTAACAGCTCTCAAGTATATAATATACTAGAGGCCCGGTGCATGAAATTCGTGCATGGTTGTGAGTGGGGTCTCTCAGCCCAGCCTGCAACGACGCCAGCGTCCCTCACCCCAGGCTCTGGCCAGAGGCCCCTTCCCTCCCTCCACACAGCCGGGGTGTGGATACTGGGCTCGTGTTGCCAGGGGCAACGCGAGCCCAGCGTCCTGCACCCAGGGGCCCCTCCCCTCCCTCCGCGCAGTCGAGGAGCGGATGCTGGGCTCGCATTGCCGGGTGATGCCGCCAGCGTCCCGCCCTGGCCACTATGGGCACCACCATCTTTGTTGCGGAGTGATGGTTAATTTGCATATTACTCTTTTATTAGATAGGATTATTGCTAATTATAATAATAATTCAGCATATTTGATTACCAGAACTTACTTATCTTCTAACCCAAAGTTTATACCCTCTAACCAATATCTCTTCTTTTTCCTCATCCCTTGATAACCACCCTGATACTCTCTGTTTCTACAAGAAAATAATCAAAAAGTCTAACATTCAAAAATTCTTTCCTTAAGGAATTTGTGGTGTTTTAAGTTCTTTCCACTAAATGTTGTATAATCTGTGAAAATTATTTATTTTATTAAAAGCTATCGGGAAAAATGACTGACTGTATATGTGTATGAAAGGCGGGTGTATGTTATGTGCTTGAGTAAATATGTAGTATTATGCATAAGTGCATATATCTTTATTTACCTAAAATGTTTTCTGCTGCATGGGCTCTATTTTTCTGACCCAATTATTCACCATTAAATGTGATGAGGCCTCTGAATTTTTGTTCTAAAGACAGTAAGACAAGAAAGATGGAACATATACTTTGCAAGAGAAAGTAGATACAATTTGAGTTCTATTTTTGCTTTCATACAGCAACAATTAGCAAATACTAAATTGCACTCAATTATTGACTTCCTCCCTTTTTAGAACACCTGTGTGTTCTTCCTAAGGGTGGAAAGAATATTTTACTTGTTACATCCTCTAATTATGACATTCAAATACTGAGGATGATAGATAAAAATGACTCATATTTTGGTTTCTCATGAGGTGTCATAGTTCAGTTTGAGATTTATATACCTTATTAACCATTCAATCACATTTTTAAAACTGATAAACTAAAAAAGAAAAGATTAAGATACTGAGATTTTAAAATCATATTTTTAATCTGGACAAAGAAATTGTCTAAAGCTATAAGTATGTTAACAGCAGAATAAAATTATTGCAAAAATACTGAAAAGTTTAGACTAAAATTATTCTAAAAGTGGACAAATTCACTTTGCAACTATTCTATATTAAGCAAAGAATATGAACAAATAATAAACATGTGGTTGCTACAAGCCAGAAGGTCACAGTCTATAGAAAGTCAGTTACTAACTCACTATGGAACCTTCCTGAAATTTTTCTGAATTCTGTTCTCTGTGAAAATTATTTGTTACTCTATATCTTGAACTTATGAGCATAAAAGTAAGTGCTAATTCTTAGGTCTCTTGTTTTATATAAAAACTAGAGGCCCAGTGCATGAAAATTCATGCACTGGATGGGGGATCCCTCTGCCCGGCCTGCCCCCTCTCACAGTCCAGGAGCCCTCAGGGGCGGAGGCTACCCGGTGATCAGGGGAAGGTGACGCCCCCATCACACCTCTGCTGTGGCCACTGCCGGCAGCACAACCTCGGGCAGCCCTGGTTACCTGTGCCTCGGGACAGCTCTGGGCGGCTGGGGGGCTGAGGGGACTGAGGGACTCCGGAGGCAGGCATGCCCCGGCAGGGCTGAGGGGACTGGGCACCACCATCTTGTGGCTGTGGGCGCTGCCATCTTTGAGGGCATGGCAGTCAATTAGCATATTTCCTCCTTATGGGCTGTGGGTGCCGCCATCTTTGAGGGTGGGGCAGTCAATTAGCATATTCCCTTCTTATTGGCTGTGGGCGCTGCCATCTTTGTGATGGCATAAGGGTCAATTAGCATATCCCCTCTTTATTAGATAGGACATTTATAGCTGTTTATATGTCATGAATCTCTAAATTCTTGTTTAATAAATGGTGGGACAAAAAGTTCATAGTTGTTCATCTATATATATAAAAGCCTAAGTGACCATTACGACTGGTCGACTGAACAACTGGTCGCTTTGACGCGCACTGAACACCATGGGGCAGATGCTCAATGAGGAGCTGCCTCCTGGTGGTCAGTGTGCTCCCACAGCCAACCTCCTGTGGTCCCTCTCCCTTGCCAGCCAGCCCCTATCGGCCCCAATTGGGACTGGGTGAGACGGCCCTGATTGACCCGATTGCCAGCCAGGCCAAGGGAACCCACCCGTGCACAAATTTGTGCACCAGGCCTCTAGTGTGGAAAATAATACAATAATTAGTAAATAATAATATAAGAATAAATTCTGTTTCCTGTACCCACAACTGTAAACTTACTCTTGCACCATCCTGTATGGTCATTTTCCAGTGAACTATTATAATGTTGAATATTATTCAATTAACATTTTTTCTCAGGTTCTCAGAAAATGTAATCTGTGGCTCCTATTATTATTCTGTTATTAGAATCGAACTTTTTTTCCCCCATACATTTTCAAGAAAAAGAGGGTAAAAACAAAGATTGGTAATATTCCTTTAAAAATGGAATCTTTTTAACTGGAGACTGAGAATTTGAATGGTTGACCCAACACTGCAACCTTATTTATTAGGAAAATCAACTTGGAAAATGTACATCATGATAGAAAAATTTCATCATAATTAAATATAAGTATGAAAATCTTTGACCATCAGTGTTACATCTAAGTCAAATATTTGGTATAAAGCATCTTTTGTCTCAAAGTAGTTGTCATTTAACATCTCCACCTATAATTTTTGAACTTGAGAAATCTGTGTCTTTTATACATGGGACTGTTAAAATTCTTTATCTAAAGAGGCATTTTCTGAATATGGACTGATCTCTCTGCACAGGGATTTATACAGGAGAAACTGCTGGTAGCTTTGAGAGTCATCCAATCAGTCCCCCATAAGTGGAAATAGAAAATAATTCTTGGCTTAAGGTAAAATGTTTAAAACCTATAATAGATTTCCAATCAGAAGTCCCTTTGCCTCTGTCCTGGTTAAAATTTAATCTCTATTCCTTTGTTTAAACATATATTTTTAATTTGCTTCTGGTCTTACCAAAGCATTCATACGAACTTTGATGGTTGGGCTATATGAATGAAGATCATGTAAGGAAATGAAAAATTATTGAAAATTATGTATAGTATATTGTCTCAATCTAAAGCAAAACTGGTCCATGTCTGTTTGAAATTTCTTTGCAACATTGAGTAAAAAAATATAAAACCTTTGCCTATTATTTAGATAAATGTAGTCTACCCTATTACTAGTTTAAGCATAACAACAATAGGAAGTACCAAGTTAGCAGATAAGAGCCAGTGAGAGATGAGAATCTAGTAAGGGTTTGTAATTATGATGACAGTGATATAAAAGACTAAATAATTTGAATTTTTTATATTTTAGATTTCTGTAACATGATATACTGAGCTGATTTTAGGATAACTGGCATTATATTGTTTGTCCTCCAAGGTAGAAATTACTTTAAGTTTAAAATTCAGTATTAGCATTTCTTTTAGCAAGAAATAACAGTGCTAATTAGAATGATTACTGGAGTAAAGAATTACTGAGGTTTGAGAAATAATCTATCCTAAAAAGAAGAGAAATTACCTGCAAATATTATGAAGACCGTTGTCAGAGAAAGTTATATTTTAAAATTGTTTGATAGTGTCTTCCTAAATCTTTTTTCCAAATTATACCAAAATCAATTATAATCATCATTTTAATGTTCTTTAAATTTTTTTAAAATCTTTATTGTTGAAAGTATTACATATGTTCCCTTTTTCCCCCATAGTAAAATCATAACCCTTCAGCTATTTGAAGAGGTGTACTTTTAATGGGCATTTTGCTTATCGTTTTTCTTAGTCATGGTTACAAAAGCCATAAAGTTCACAGTGATGGGTACATTGGTCTAGTTAGTGGAGCCTGAGCCCTCAAGAGAAATAGGACGATACAGCATTCACATCCCTTTTAAGATTTATCATAATAGCTAAGGTTTAATGTGGAATCAGTATGTAAAATGAGAATATTTCTTGCTCAGCTTTATAGACAAAAATTACTGCACAGATTTGGGTGAAGCCTGTGTGTAGCCAGTCCCTCTAAAGAGACTTGTGTTGTCTTTATTGAACTTGAACAGTTGGCCTTAATATTTCATTATTTGGATTAAACATATACAAATTTATACAAGCTTTCTATGTTTGTTGATGAGTGATAATCTTGTGTTTTGCCTTATTTCTTTGACATATACAGTAGAGAACAAAATATAAAACATTTGTAGGGATTTGAGTTACAAAAAAGACATACTTTCTTGACTTTTATGACTATATCTGAAAACAGAATTACTAAAATCAAAATTTAGTGAAGGTCATTTAGTTAGGAATCAATGTGAATTTGGTTTTTTATTTTTCGTTAAATTTTGATAAAGGTTTCTGGGACACAAAAAGGAAACCAGAAGTCAGACAGATGTCGGAAAACATTAAATACCCTGATAAGGTTTGCATCCTATGGTTTTCTCTGCTGTCCTGATAGTTCTTCAAGGTTCTGTCATTTTCAATCCACAGAGAGTGCATTTGATCAGTATATCTGATAAACTTGTCAATGCCTCTAAAGCAGGATTCCCCAACCTATTCAAGTCAGACCCCACTGCTTCATTTCAAGTATCATCTTGATAAGACAGAGTCATGTCACGGGCATCTGTGTATAGCCAGCTCAGTCTACAACTAATTTGTGCAGGAAAAAATTAAATCAGGAGGTAAATTATTTCATGATTGCTCATTCCCAACAGAGTTGGGCATCATTCTGAAGAAAATATCAAATAATTGGTTTCAGGCCGTGTCAGACACATGCAATTCCCTTCTCTAATGGCTGTGTGTGGTAGCAGCAGGCCTCAGGGGTCAGCAAAGAACTGGAAATAGCTTAGTGCCAGGCACCGCAATAGAGAGACGGAGCACATAGGAAATGAAGTGGCAATAAGTACAATCCATAGGGGAAATGTGCTTCACTTGGAGTTTAATATATCGGTTCAGAATCTGGCAGGAAGCCATGCAACAATTGTTTACCTTTTTGTCAGCATCTGCATCTGTTCTGTTTTGTAAACAGCACTTAACTCTCAGTCGGTAAATGGTGGAATCAATAATAACTGTTAAGGGATTTCCTTATCCCCCCCCTTTTTTATATTCTATAAAAAATAACAAATATAACAAATGTACGCTACAAACAATGTTTGCCTTAGATTAACAAGAAACAGATATTAACAAGGTCAAAAGGATTTGGTCGGGAAAATTTTATAGCTTCTTAGGTTTACAGTAATTATATCTGTGTGATTTGAATGTATTTTGTAACCTATCCAAATTAAACTGTTAAAAAAATGCTAGCAAGCAGTAATGAAGATGATTTTTTACAATTATCTTAAGTACTGTTTATAGAAAACTGCCGGCACTGTTTGTAATAATTTAGTTCTGTGCAATATTGTATATTACAGCTGTTATGCAGAAATATTAAGTTGCCTTTTTCAGTTTTAGGAAATTAGTGATTGTATCCAGCAGTACTAATTATTTTAAACATACAGTTATTAAAAAAAATTACACACCACAGTGAGACATAAAAAAAGGATCTATCTGTGACTAGTGGCTATAAAACTAAATGTATCATTAGTAAATGCAAAAGAAAGAATAACACTACTCCTAAGTTCACTGTCTTCAGGGACCCGAGAAGATGGATGCTGTCATAAATGCAGGATTGTTATAGTAGTTATGGCATCACTTAGAGTGAATATCACCAAGATCAGAGGAACACATTATTGCTAATGGGATTTGTGCATGCATCTCCCCATGTACTACTTTGAAAATTTGCTCCTTAAAATTTCCCCATACACAATTGCTAAGTTTCCTTGTTTTTACTTTATAAAACTACTTCATATCTCATTTAACCCAAACCTAATTTTGTTTTCTTCTGTTTTTACTTATCTAATAAGCACTAAATCTTGAGCTTTTCTGTTAATTTTTCTCAGTGTATGACTTCTTTAATCTTTCATTCAGTTATCATAAACCACAAATAAAATCTGGACACTTAATTAAAGTTTATATTCTTCTCCCTTTTTTTAAATCTTATATTTCAAAGTGTTCGGTATGAATTTTTTCAATTTTCTTGGCAATCATTTTGCTGTTTCACTTTTATCTAAATTATTTGGGCCCACATTTGTTGGTAGCTCATCATATGTTTTTATTGAATAGAGTGAATTATAAATTACAATTTGGACATTTGGATACTATC
This sequence comes from Myotis lucifugus, assembly GCF_000147115.1. Lineage (NCBI taxonomy): Eukaryota > Metazoa > Chordata > Mammalia > Chiroptera > Vespertilionidae > Myotis > Myotis lucifugus. The sequence continues at coordinate 25,907,946 of NW_005871048.1, forward strand.
TTTCTTAACTCCTCTTGAAACTAGAATGAACTTTGGCTTCATTTTCTTGATTGCGCATATTCATTTGTTTGGCATGCTGTCACTGTATGACTAGTTAACTGATAGTAATATACATGCAAACAAACTATATGTACATTGTAAATTCAAGGTTATAACTTAGAATATCAATTCATTCCATTATCGTCATCTGAATCATAATCCAGATTTTATAAATTTGGACTTCAAACCGATTTACTTGAATGAAGTATAGCATGTTTTATTTTTTATTATTGAAAGTATAGAAAGATTTGTCTCCAGATTAGAGTATGCCATTGAAAACCATAGACAAAATCAATTCATTCCATTATGACATTTACATGATTCAGTAAAAATGAAATAATATTGAACACTATTACTTAACATTATATAATGTATGTAATTTATACTTTATTTTTTATTATTGAAAGTACAGAAAGATTTGTCTCCAGATTAGAGTATGCCATTGAAAACCATAGACAAAATTTAAAAGTCAACTCTCGTCTTTTATAATTACTTTCTTTACCAAGAAAAATGGTCACATGTTATCAAATATCTCTACAAAATTAGAGAATATAAAGGTGACAGACTTTAGCCTTCATTGTCTGTGCTTTGCCGCTTTAAAAATCTACTTGATAGAAATTATCTCTTTTGCCATCTCATATTAAATAAGTCACACCCTACTAGTAATCTTTTAACATGCAAGTTTAAAATTGTTATGGTTGAAATTTTCATATCAAAGATCAAAATGTTCAAAGTTTTATAATTCCTAAAATAATCCAAGTGGCTATCCTGCATTATTATGATAGTATTAACTATCTCTAGCAGAGCTTGGAAATTGTAATGGTTATTATATCCTGATGGAATATGTAAGGCATTCATGGAGTGATGGGTGTTGTCTATGGATCATTAGCTAATTTAAAAAAATTGATTCTTAAAGGTACTCCTTTGTTGTATTAGGTGAAGGCAATAATCATTATTCCCCAAGCAAAGGGAAAATTAAGTGCTAATTAGCAGGTTATGAAGTGTGCAATTGTAGTTAGAGCCTAAGCAGTATTTTCCCATTGATAGCAAGTGCTATCTAGGGACACTAGAGTCAACAAATTGATTGCTGATAACTAATTGTGTTTCCAAACCCTGCAAAGTATCATTAAAGGTCACGTTGTTACCCAATACCATAGCAAAGCTTGGTATTGAAATCTTAACTTGTAATAAAGTTTGAATTTTCTCCTAAATTATTTTAGAGTTTATCCTATGATTATTTACATGTATGTTTATCATTAATTGGACCTTTTTCTTTAAGTACTTGAAGTTTTTATTCAATTATAATTTATTTCCATGTGTTGTTGTTGTTTTTTTAAATTTATGATAGACCTCTGGGGGAAAAAAAAAGATAAATGTAGCCCTCTTTATACTAATTTGAAAAGAAGTTGCATGTAATTAGCTTTCATAGTCATCACATAAAATTGCTTAATTATCTATGTTTTCACAGTTTGGGGCATCTAATCTTTATTGGTGATGTGATGGAGCTGATGTATTTCATGCTTAATTATTATGCCATATATTTGATCTTGAAAATTGGCTTTTAAGATATTTTAAGTTGGTATCTCCATGAAATATAGGGTTGAGTACTGAGATTAACTTTTTAATATCACATGGACATAATTCTAAATGTTAACTTTGATTTATAATTCCTATAAGAGAATTCTGAAAAGGCAGTCTCTGTTAATATAGTTTGTGTTTTCTCAGGGAAAGAATAGGTTTGTACTTTTCCCCCCAATAGTTAGACTTCATAAAATCTGGTCTTCATCTTGAAACACTCACAGAAAGGATTGTTCATCTCATATCACTTTGGAATCACTCATGCCACTTTGTGATAAAAACAAAGAGACATAGCTGCTTCCCCAGTTCATCACATCTAGCCTCCCAGCCTCCAAGTGAATTCCAAGCAAAGAAGTCTCACTCTGGCATCCTGGAAATCTCGGCTCTCCAAACAACTATAAATGGCTGCTTTCCAGTCCTTTTGCTTGGTATGAGTGAAAGCAAACTCCACCAGTGATTAAAGAGAGGGACTTTACAACTTTCACTCCAGTGGATTATTATTCATCATCCCTTTTGAGACAAGGACCACAGGGCAATCTTTAGTCTTATACGAAATTCCCATTTCTTGCTCAAATTTACTTCTTCTCTGATACTTCTTCAAACACTTTGGAGAAATGTGATCTTATCAATGAATGCTTTATTTAAGGTATCTTTAAGGGCCTGGTAATATTCTCTTTATTTCGCTTGTTAAAATTAGAGCGGTTTGCAAGCTCATCTAATTGAGGCTCTTTTCTCCTTTATGCTCCTTTGAATTTTAGGTGTCTGTGATCATAATCCTTGGTACACAGGCTGATAGCATAGGCATCTCCCGCAGCATTCCTTTGCAGAGCCCTGTCACTTTGGACCAATGGTGAAGAAGTCTGGCTCCCTGGAAGATGCCAAAAGTTGGAAAAATCAGAATGGACTCTTCCTCATTAGGAAAATACTCATATTTGCTTCTCAAGTGGCAGGGCCTTCCTTCTGAACCCTTAGGAGAAATCAGGGAGGTTCTTGAATTGAGTTTCTCTAAAGATAACCAATAAGGGATAAAGGAATGCTTAATGGATGAGTAAGAGCTTAGAAGCAGGACTAGACTGTCAGATAGATAATGGAGTGTGAGTGCTGTGGCAGGAGCTAGAGCAGAGATGAGACATTCCTGATGACCACCGACCTTAAGGGGAAGAAGACCTTAAGGGGAAGACTGCATCCTGATTTGTAGGGCAGTGGGGTCTCCCCTGGGGCTTTCCCAGTTAGAGAAGAACCCAAAGTTCTATGGTCAGGAGAGAGGAGGTGGGCCAGAGGGGAGGTGGCTCCACTTCCAAAATGAACACCAGGAGCCTTTCTGGAGCCCTGGTTTGTTTTGTTTGTTTCAGAAATAATAATACAAATTTGTGGGGGGAAAAATGAAAGCCTTGAATATGCTTCAAGAAATGATAAAATTGAGATCGTTTAGATTGTTCATGAAAATGTTATGGGAGACTCACTCATCTAGGAAATTACGTGAACAGGGCCAGATTTACATTGGCAATGGGAAGAAAGAACAACTAGGATTTTGAAAACACATTATAGTATTTTTACTTTTTGTACAGTCCTTAGTACACAATTAAATATGTAAAGTTATGCATAATTATAGACACCTAACATAAAATGAAAATAAAGTGATCTACTGCTAGAACTACATTTTTAAGGAATGATTTTATTAAAATCATCAGAGTAATAAATTTTTTAATAAAAATTAAAACCACCAAATATATATTAAGAAGAAAGTAGAGTCCTCACATTTTTTTCCCTCCATTCTCAATCCCCAGGATCACCAATCTTACTTAAACTTTGTTGAATATTCTAGAATTTTGTTATGCACATATAAGAATTAATATATAAATCTGTATTTAAAAAAATGAGATCAAACTAGACATATTGTTCTGCAATGTGCTTTTTTTCATTAATATTTCATGACCTCCTCCCCTGTCAGTGCAATCTGGTCTGACATTCTTTTCAGTAGCACCGTGGTATTCCATAACATAGATGTAGCATGATTTATTTGCATATGGCTAAATTAAAGTGATTTTATCTGATTTGTTGACTCACTGGATTTAGAAAAATATCAATTTTTTTCTTCCAAAAAGGAATACATGCCCCATGTTATATAAATGCAATACACATACACACAATAAAAATGTGTGTGTGCATGTACACAGTTTAAGTATATAAAGTAAAAATTGTTAGATCTCTTGCACCTCTCTGCACTTAATTGTAGCACCCTAAATTAACCCCTATTAATGGTTTGGTTTGTACCCTTCCACACTTATGCATGTGCATGTACTATATCTCTACATTCTACAAATTCCTCTACAATTTTTAAAAACTTACTATATCATGGACCTCTTTTGTCTCAATATGCACAAAATGATCTGCATTATTCTTTTTACAGGCTGCGAGCCATTGTGTTGTATGATTATGTAAATATTTAATTAATTAACTAGCTCCTATTGATAGATAATTGGACTTTCACAGTTTCTTTTCTTTGTATGCTCATGTTAGTTGAAAGTTTTATTCCTAGAAGTGATATTCCTGAGCCAAAGAATAAGCTAATTTAAATTTTGATAGGTTGCCGAAGCCGGTTTGGCTCAGTGGATGGAGCGTCGGCCTGTGGACTGGGGGGTCCCAGGTTCGATTCCGGTCAGGGGCATGTGCCTGGGTTGCGGGCACATCCCCAGTGGGAGATGTGCAGGAGGCGGCTGGTCGATGTTTCTCTCTCATCGATGTTTCTAGCTCTCTGTCTCTCTCCCTTCCTCTCTGTGAAAAATCAATAAAATATATTTTAAAAAAAATTTTGATAGGTAAATTAAAATTGCCCTCTGAAACCTATATATATATATATATATATATATAGTGTCCCAAAATTCACGCAAGATTTGAATTTTGTGTGAGCATTAACAACAACAACAAAAAATAAAAGCCTAATTTTACTTGGTTTATTGAATCAGATTCTAATATCTGTTGCCCTTTGATTTCAATCCTTTCAATTTGATAAGCATTACCAAGTACCAATTATAGCCCAGGAGCAGGGACAATGAAGACCAATGAAGACCACGGCTTTGCGTATGTGCCAGCAAAGCCGTGGAGGCCATTTACCCGATGTGCTATTCCATACATAACCCTATACTGTATACTTTATGAATCAATAAAAAATTTACAATTTTTAATTATAAACCTGTGTTTTCTATCAAAATTACTTCTTGCATGAATTTTGGGAATATATATATATATATATACACACTCACTGAGTTCTAAATATAAATATTCAGAAGCATAAATATCTAGGTTGATGCATGTGTTCATTTAGACATCAGTTCATTATGATTTTGTGTGTGTGCTAAAATTTCCATGCTTGCCTGCCTCCTCCTGGATTATCAAGGTTATTGCTTTCTTGTCAGATATCCTACATGGCAAAAATAAAAGGGGGGAGGGGTCTGGGCAAAGGGATGGAGAGGAACTTAATGCTCAATGTCTTGGAGCTTTGGAGTCAGACAGACTTGGCTTTGCATTTTAGCTTTGCTACTCGGCAGCTATGTGGCCTTGGTTAGGTTGCTAGTCTTCTATGAGTCAGTCGTTTAATCTATAAATGATAGATTTATAGATTATAACAGATGCAAATGATAATGAAACCTACTTCATAGTGTCTAAGTATAAACGTTGATATATATAGTGTCTGGCACAAACTAAGCACTTCATTATATCATTATTTAAAACGTATACATATATACGTATATAATGTTAAACTGACAAAGTGACTTGCCATCATATATCAATACGGTGTTCCTAAATACCACTGTAATAAAGGGCTGCATGTTTGTTATTTCTAAATCAATTTCTCATTGCCTATTTCATTTTCTTTAAAATGCTTCATATAATGTTCTCTGGAAGGGCTGTATTAACTTTTTCAACTTAAATAATGGTCATTGAATGAGACTGAATTAAAATAATAGAGGTATTAGGGATCTCTTTTGTTTATCCTCATGACTCTGACCATCACAACATGTGAGTGACTGCCCCATCGAGCTCCAGCACTGACCCCACCCCACACCTTCATGCTTCTAGAGCTAAATGCCTGCTCGTTTGGTCCCTCAGATGTTCCACAGGCACTTCAAACACAGCATGGATAAATGAGAGCTTTTGATTCCCCTGATCTCTGCTCCTCTTCCCCAGTTCAAGTTAATGCCACTAATAATTTCTAAAGCAGAAACTGTGACATATCTTCCTGTCTGCCCCCCTTCCTCACCATCAAAATGATCCCCAAGATTATTTATTTGCTTCACCCCTTGAATATTTCCAAGTCTATTTCTTCCTCTCCGTTCCTGCCATCAAGGCCCAATTTAGGTCTTTATCACCTCTCTATTTGGGCTGTTAAAATGGTTTTGTTTTGTTTTACAATTGAATTCCTTACCATTACTTGCAGTTTCCTCCAAAACATCTGCCCAGCATACACCACTCTCCTGTGTGCAGCTCTTCAATGGCTCCTCATCACTGTCAGCATAAAGCCCCAACTATTCAGTATTAGAAACCAAGCCCTCCTTCACCCAGCACCTGCCTTCTGCAGCCTCTCCCCACCTCATATTTCTCAGTCTCTAGTAACAGTGAACTGACAGAAACCCTGTCAGTTCAGTGTTGTGTTGCTGTCTCCTACCTCTTTACCCTCCTCCTTCCTTTCTTGGCTAATTCCCATTGATCCTTTATGACAGCTCATGTGTCATTTCTTCCAGGAAGTTTTATCTGAGCTAGAGCCCTTATTCCATGCTCCCACAGCATCTCCATATGCCTTTCTCAAAGCTCTTAGCATATTCTATTAAAATATCTAATTAGGGGTCTGTCTCCCCATATGGACCCGAAGCACCTCAAGGGCAAGTATTATTTATTTTCCCCAGCACCCAATCCACTGCCTAACACACGACAGGAGTTCAATGAATATTTCTTAATTGATTCATTTTCTTCATTTCCTTGAAATAAATCAGTATCTGGAAGTATAATGTACTCGCCAACTAATCAACTTATTAATTGAGCCCCTACTATTTAAAAAATATTCTGCAAAGATTAATAGGCATTCCAAAAAGTAGAAGAACCTTGCTTCCCATCTAGACTGAGAAATAAAATATGAATATATAAAAAGCTGCTGGGAGTTATGCAGACAAGCAGCAGAGTTCTGAGAGAGTGATTCCAAGAGGTGAGGTTCCCTTCTGACTCCCGTGCAGGGTGATCAAGATGAATTGGGACTGTGTTGGTTGCAAACGGACAGTATCTGAGTAGCAGAAAGCAGAAAGAGATGAACCACAGTGTTCACTTTCTGCTGCTTTCCTATAATGCAGAGCAAAAATTGGGGGGGGGGGGGGCAGGTGGGAGCCCAATGCAAGAGGAAGGACTCCGCTTGTGCTCAGGCCTTGCCATCCTTTTATTCAGTTTGGGATACACCTATAGTCCTTAGGCAGGCAATTTCCAGTAGCAGACAGACTCTCTTATCAGTAAGGATTTACATGACTATCTGGTCAGGAAGTTGCTTCAGCTACCATTGTCTCTAGACTAAACAGTCATTGCATAGCTCTGACCTTTGCCAGGGCTCAAAGGTCACCAGCATTCCAGGCTCCTTGTCCACACCTCTCTGCTAGTGAAGACAATAGGCGGCTTCCCACATTCCTCAACTCTGCTTCTTATGCTAAAATCAGGAGGGGCATTTATTAAAGAAGAATGTGGTAATTCACACAATTTAGGGCTAAACAATTAAACCTCTGGAAGAATAGAAACTGGAGGATTGCTAGAGACCTGTGCAACTTGTAATTAGCTTTCAAGCTGTATTTCAGCATCTGTTGTTTTTGTTTCTCCCTAATGCGATGACTTCATTCTCAGGCCAGTTTCTCCACTCAGTAGAGTATGTACCCCTGGCAGCTTCCTGCTCCTATCCTAACAGCTTTCCTGTTAACCTGTGTTCAAAATGTCTTAAGGGGGCCCTTTCCAGTGTTACTCAGTGGTTAGAGTGCTGGCCTGTGCACCAAAGGGTCTCAATTTCCAGTCAAGGGCCCGTACCTAGGTTGAAGGTACAATCCGTATGTGTGGGAGGCAACCAATGGATTTCTCTCTCTCACATCGATGTTTCTCTCTCCCCTCCCTACCTTCTACTCTCTCTAAAAACCAATGGGGAAAATATCCTCAGGTGAGGATTAACAAACAAACAAAAAAACAAAGTCTCAAGGGGGATCTCTGATTAGCCAATCAGCTTATCCCCAGAAAGGGAAAAACAGTGCTAGGCAGACAAAAACTGTGCCAAATAAACAGATAACTGTGAATGATGTGATATATAGCATACAGGCAGATTACAGAGTCTTGAAAACCAGTCTTTGATGTTGGAATTATACATGTTTGTTCTAGTTTTTGAGCAGAAAAGTAATTTGAGAGAAGTGTTTCAGAAACAGAACTTGTCCAGTGATGTATAAGATCTCCTGAGCTGGGAGAATAAGAAAACCTCATAGAAGATCATTTTCCCCCAAGAATCCAAGTTTGAATTTTGATGAGCGTTTATACTGAAGCAAAGCCTTAAAAATTGAGAACAGGACTGCTAGGTGGGAGGACACAGAAATCATAGAGAGGCGTTAGAGTAATAGTTCTCAGAATGTGATTTCCAAATCAGCAGCGACAGCATCACCTAGAACATGGTACCAATCTAAATTCTCATCAGGCTCTCCCCCAGACTCACTCAATCAAAAACTTAGGGGGTAGCCTGGCAATCTGTGTGTTAACTGCTCTCCAGGGAATTCTGATACCTACTACAGTTTGATACCAATAAGGTGCATTTCAAAAGCTACCTTTGAGTTTTGTGACCTTGAGCAATTTCTTTGACCTCTTCATGTCGTGGAGGTAAATGCTAATGTTGCTGCTTTCCTCACTAAGTTGATATGATTATTGTAAATATACAAAAAAACAAAAACAAAACCCAAGTATTTTCTATTATTATTATTGATAGAGCTTGTTGTTTGAAAGACAGAGGAAAAGAAAAGATGATTCCTAAAATTGGCTCAAGTATAGATTGGCTCTAGTTGATGGCCAAAAGTGGTCTGTATTATTCCAGTATGGATCATACAGATTCAAACTGTTCATAGAAATTGCTTCCCGACATTCATACTTTGTTTTTCCCGTAAAATCTGGTGTTGCTGCTGTTTTTCACAAAGACTATGTTTACTTTGTTCCTCACTGATAAGTAACTTACCTTCTCTGAGCCTCAGTTTTCTCCTTATGGTTTCACTGAATATTAGAAATAATACGTATGAGGTTTTTACCATATAGTGTGTGGCCAGTAAACGGAGCTGTAGTTATTTGACCTCCATTTCATCTTTTCTCCTCCCCGCCCCCCATTTAACCAGGGTTTCTCCCTCTGTGTGTCAACTTCTCTGTGACTGTCTTGCATTCTTCCTATTCTTCTCAGGGCAGAGCTAGCCCTTTCTCTGAAGGGATAAATAGTTACTACTTTAAGCTTTGCAAGCCACATAGTCTCTGCCTCCACTACTCAGTTCTGCTGTTGTATCACAAAGCAGCCATAGACAAAATGCAAACAAAGCCGGGAGGCTGTGTTCCAAAGAAACCTTATTTGTGGGCCCTGAAACTTGAATTTCATATCGTTTTCACATGTCCTGAAGTATTCTTATTGTTTTGATTTTTCCATTCCTTTTACAAAGAGAAAAGTCAGGTCAGCTCACAGACCATTCCAAGATGCATCCCTCACACTGTATGTGCCAGCCTCCCCCCAGCCTCTCTCTGCCTTTCTCTTTTTCTCCCTGTCTATCTACTCTTCTCTCTCTTTGTTGTCAGAACCCAGTCACCAATAACACTGGACCCAAATACAATAAAAGCAGATTTTTAAGTATTTGTGTTTGTTGGACAAAGTTTTATGTTTTTTATTGTAGCACAAAAATAAACTAAATCAAAGATTTGTTTATATCTTCAAAAAAGCAACTTAGGTCCAGTTGTGTAAATTTTCATGTATTTTCTATTTACCTTTCTTTTTTAATTAAAAAAAAAAAATGTTTCCATGAAACAAACCATATCAGAATAACTGAGCCCAGGATCAACCATTTGTATCAAAATATGATGGCAATCAACTGATATTTTCTTCAATTAATTTTTATCCATATACTTTCTTAGCTCTGAATTCTTCTTATATGTTGAACCTAATACAGTTCTTCTTGCCTGAACTTAAATAGTTAAAGAGAGATAAATATACTTTGAAGAGACAGGACTGGCCACAGGGAGCTGGTGGTGATTGGTCTGAGCTGTGGCCCTTGTTAGTCACCCTCTCCTGTTTTCAGATTATCTCCTTTCTGTCACATGGTGCCTAATACATGTATTATTTGCTAATTTGTTGAATTAGCAAGTAAAACCCACTTTAAAATGCTATTTAATGCTATTTGCAGCTCCTAGGCCTTTTGAGGCAAGAGGATGTAAAAGACAGTATCTGCCACCGAGGTGCTCCAACGTCATATTTGAAGCTGGAGGGAAATATGTCTTTGCCTTTTTGGTTAAATAACTATTTCTTAGGTGAGGAAGGCAGCTAAAAGAGTAAAATTAACTATAGAAGTTATTCTATGAAGAGCCCTCACACCTGAGAAGTGGCTTCCCTGCTCTCTGTTAGAATGCTGAGTTCATGAGCACAAATTTCCAGGTGGGTACAAGAGATTTCCATCATCACTACAGCTATCATTTCATATTCATTTTAACATACAGTCGTTAGGTATTATAATCTGCCTACTTGATAAAAAAAAAGTGTAAAGAATACCTTATTCTTTATTTTTTAGTATAAAAAAGGGAAAAAGTCCAATCTCTTTTGAAAGGTTTATGATTCAATTAGAAAATATATTAGGACGCACACTCAGCAGGTGTCAACCTAAATCCATCTTTTTGATGATAGCTTTATTTTTATTCCAGTGCTAAATTTTTAAATTAATTTTAACGTGTTATATTAAGAGCTGATAATGGCACATCTTTGTCATAGCATATGTCTTTAAAAGTGAATTATCAATTCTCAGGTACAACCTTAGATTATAGTAAAAATGATTGTTAACTTAGTTTAAGTGTTTTCCATAGGTTAATTTTTAGTCGTGATAATAGAAGTAACACATATGAAAAGAGATAATTAACTGAACTCTAGCAAAAATTTGAGACCAAGAAACGAATATTAGGAAAATATGTCATTAATAATGTGCCATTAGCATATATTACTTAGAATTTAAACCCCACTTATTACACTGTAGATGTCTTTTATATTAAGATGTTTCCCTAAAGGGTCAGCATATCTAAGTATTTATAACTGGGAGTTAAACTGGCATAAAAGAAAAAAAAGGTCAGTTGAGAAAATATTCAGAAATTTGTCCAGGGTACAATTCTCGATCTTGGCTGAATTCAAAGGTAAGCCATTCTTTGATTAGCATCTTCAATTAACAGTGACCGCATCAGGAGTCAGGTATTCTCTCTCATGTTCTCAGTCAAAGAAAGCAAAATAAGAGAGAAAATAGGAGAGGTACAGGAGTATCATACCCTTGGCAACTGAGAGAGAAGTCCGATCCCTTGCTAATGTAATACTGACAGCTTTTGCCAGAGAAGATGGAATAGAGTGTGGGAGAATTTTGTTATCATTTAACAGTACGTTTAAGTAACATCCAGTGGAGCCAGTGCTGGCCTGGGAATCAGAAAAGGGTAATAATAGAAGTAGTTTCTTTTCAGTTTTTCTCATTGACCCAGAAGAATAGCTTCAAGGTCACTCTGTTGCCACTCTTTTCAGCCAGTTAGGTTTCTCTTGGATGGTGAAGCAAGGATATTTTTGCTGCGTGGGCCCCTCCAAAAGGAGCAGTAAACTTCCCTGTCACGTGGGGGCTTTTGGTGCGTTGTCAGGATGTATTCCAAACACGGTGGTTCTCTCTGTCCATGTGTCTACCTGTCTTTAGATCACTATTGCCGATCCTGTCAATGGCTGAAAAATTTAAGTGTAACAACTATCTTGGCCTAGTAGGCCCTGATGGCGAACCTTTTGAGCTCGGTGTGTCAGCATTTTGAAAAACCCTAACTTAACTCTGGTGCCGTGTCACATATAGAAATTTTTTGATATTTGCAACCATAGTAAAACAAAGACTTATATTTTTGATATTTATTTTATATATTTAAATGCCATTTAACAAAGAAAAATCAACCAAAAAAATGAGTTCGCATGTCACCTCTGACACGCGTGTCATAGGTTCGCCATCACTGCCCTAGACCAATCAGAGAAAGAAGTTACAGAAAATGCAGACATAATACATAGTAGCAATTCATTCTTTTTAATAGAATGTTTTGGTTTTCATATACCACTTCCAAAACAGTGGCCACTTAGGACTAGTCTCTGTGTTTGTCTAAGTTCCTGAAAGGGTGGAGCATTAGTTATTCTTCATTTTTTAAATATATATATTTTTTATTGCTTTCAGAGAGGAAGGGAGAGGGAGAGAGTGAGATAGAAACATCAATGATGAGAGAGAATCATTGATTGGCTGCCTCCTGCATGCTCCACACTGGGGATCAAGCCCACAACCTGGGCATGTGCCCTTGACCGGGAATCGAAATGTGACCTCCTGGTTCACAGGTCAATGCTCAGCCACTGAGCCAGGCTGGCTGGACTAGTTCTCATTTTATCCCCTCACCTTTGGCAGGGACTAGGTCATAGATAGCAAGAGAGTTAGTTGTCTGTATAAATGTTTTGAGACCTTTTATTTTATCACTTGAAAAGAGTAATAAGATTATTAAGTAGAAGCTAGATGGGACCTATTCTTCTTGCAATGGGAAGTAGAAGTTTTTAGGAGTTGTAAGTCTCCTTAGTGGGAGGACATGCTATGGGTGCTACTTCTTATAAAGTCAGACAGACCAAGAAAGAGATCCCCAACCAGGCGATCAATCCCTCAGGCCGCAGAGGACCTGGGAACCTCCTAGAATTATATTCAAAGTACTATTTTTATGAACATCAATGCATAGCTTGTATTAGATTAGGGGTGGGCAAACTTTTTGACTCGAGGGCCACAATGGGTTCTTAAACTGGACCGGAGGGCCGGAACAAAAGCATGGATGGAGTGTTTGTGTGAACTAATATAAATTCAAAGTAAACATCATTACATAAAAGGGTACGGTCTTTTTTATTTTTAGTTTTATTCATTTCAAACGGGCCGCATCAATGTATAGCTTGTATTAGTTTGCCCACGGCTGTATTAGATTCTCAAAAAAGATGATGACCACACACACACACACACACTCAAAAATACCCAATGTTTTAAAGGTTGACACATAAAATAAGCAGTGGAAGGTTTTAGAGTGGGACTACCATTCAACTTTATAAATGTTTAAGCTTAGAGATGGAGTCCATTATAGAGCAGTAGTACTTAAAGTAGTTAATAATGATATGACTCATAGGTCTCTGATATGATGTTTATTGTTCTTTCTTCCCAAAATATTTACTGTTTGGATTGACATACAGTAATTAATCTTCAACTCATTTAATATTAGTATTTTACTAAAGAAACATGTTAATGGCAGGAAGAAAGAGCCAAACAAAATGAGTAAAAAGCAGTTAGTTTTGTCTCTGACACTCAGCAATATGTATTTTTTTAAAAATATTTTATTGATTTTTTACAGAGAGGAAGGGAGAGGGATAGAGTTAGAAACATTGATGAGAGAGAAACATAGATCAGCTGCCTCCTGCACACCCCCTACTGGGGATGTGCCCACAACCAAGGTACATGCCCTTGACCAGAATCAAACCTGGGACCCTTCAGTCCGCAGGCCAATGCTCTATCCACTGAGCCAAACCGGTTAGGGCTATTTTTTTTTAAATCATTCAATCATGTAGATACTCTGATGAATAGTAGGAATGCAATCATGGGGGAAAGATCTCTATCTTTCAGGAGATTACAGTTTCTGGAGACATCTCCCAAGCTAACAATTAGAATGCGACATCGAGCTAGAATGAAGGTATGATGTGCCGGGTAAAATAGGAAGGAGCATGGAGAATAGGAAACTGAGCTGGTCTGGGATCTGAGGCAGGCTTCATAGAGGAAGTGACTCCCCTGTTACTGCTGTAAGATAAACTTCATACACTATTGAGGCACAGAGAGACCAAGTAAATGTCCAAAGTCACACAGCTAGTAGGGAACAGTGCCAGGACTTTAACCCAGGCCATCTGGCTCCTGATTCTACATGCTAACTACTCTACTCTAAGGCCGCTTGTGCCACAGGTAGCGGTATTATAAATAGCAGCATGCCACCTAATAAAACATAAAGGGGGGTGGTGAGGGGCGGGGGGCGGGGAACAGAAGTGGGGAAACCAGAGAGAGTTGGAGGAATCCAACTTCCATCTTCCAAGAGTTAAATGTTTTCTGACTTCAAATTCAGATTCATTAACTATTAGGAGGCTCAGCTTCCCCTGTAATCCTCTGTCCAATCTCTCACCACCCAGAAGAGGTGTTCTGATAGCCGTGGAAATCTAAATTTCCATATCTTCATCTTGTGTTGGGTTGCATTTTCACTCAGCCTCTAAGATAACAACTTCATCCTTTTAATCATTTATTCACTCATTTAATTACTCAACTTCTCTAACAGTTTTTCCCTGACTGTTTTGAGTGGTACATATGGAAGTTTCCTCAAAAGAGATTAAGAAACGGTTCAGTTTTTAAAACTAAGGTGGAACTATTTCTTATCTTAGTTTTACCTCAGATGCTTTCCTAGTCAATCAAATTTGAAAAGTAAGTTACAAAAATAATGCTGGAGAAAAGAGGAAAGAAACAGCTTCCATTACTTCTTGGTGTTTGTGACAAAAACACAAGGGCCTGGTGCTTGTATGCTGTTCCTTCCCCTGCTACCTGGTACCCTGGAGGCAGGTGCTCAGGGAGGCACAGTGCTCCTTCAGGCCACTGCAAAGCCAGTGTGCTCCCAGTTCCCGCCTTCTCTCAGAAAGTCACTTGGGTGCTGGCAAAAAAATGCTGCTTATTTTTGTTCCTATGTGGTCCCTCTGGAACAAATATATTCCATTTGGATTATGTCATGAATTTCATCTGAAATAATGAGACTCTCAGTACCTTTTGTGTGTCATCTCTCTTTCACATCACTTGTCTGGTGGCACCAAGAATACTTCCTCACTGGAAATAGATCCTTTCACATTCAATAATAGGGTGGCTAGTGTTCGTTTTTCTTGGGAAAACAAAAATGTGCGCCTTTTATCCTATTATACTGATCCACCAGCTTCAGATTATCTGATTTTCTAGCTTCTCATTTTCTCCTGTATCTTAATGCTATTATTAACAAGAATTCTGTTGCTAATGGTTTTGAAAAATAATATGTGTGCTTTCAGCTACTACCTCTATTTTTATGGTTTGTCTGATTTAGCTGGACTTTGATAATTATTCCAAATGCTGCTTTGTTGTGGATCAAATGTGAGGAGCCCTAATGCCCTTCTAGATTTATTTTCAATGTCCTTACTTTTTCTATAAGAGAATGGAGTTAATATTTTAACTATTAGCCACTAGATGAAAAATATCTCTAATTGTATATTCTGTAGTTTATATCATATTTTTGAGTTTATATTTTCTATTTAATATAACATTTCTCTCTCTCTCTCTCTCTCTCTCTCTCTCTCCCTCCCCCTCTCCCCCCCCCCTCATTTTTATGTATTTACTTAGGACAATAGTTCAATGAATATCTGTGCATATTTTTTTCATGGTGAAATTTTATAAGAGTATAATCCAGAGCAGTTTTCCCTTAATTTTTTTTTCTTTTTAGGAAATCCAAGATGTTAATAAATGTATTGGTAAATGCATTCTTTGGTCAAAAAAGTTTGAAAAACATTATTTAAAAATCACATTATTATACAAGTAAATAGAGACTTTAACATGCTAATTTGCATTGTGAATCACTTTAAAGATTATTTTCTATGCAGCAGTTCCCAAACCTCTTTGATCATAGAACCCTTTTCAAATGATTATCCATTTGAGAAATGCCCTTTAACAGGACAGACATTAGTCCCTGCGAGCAGCATAGAAATAAGTAGCTTTCATCATAACCATCATGAAGAAAAATTTATATTGTGTTCAAATACTTTAAATAATAGGAAAGCAGAGAATTTTAAATTTTAGGAAAAAATTTATTAAAATTGTATAGAGGGAAAAAAAACCAACTATCTAGTTATTATTTACATGACTTATTCATTGTTAGTTGACAGTAAATTAGAGTTTTACTTTAAAATAGAAATTTATTCTTTTCTCTCTACTAGTATTAGGATTTAGGAGAAATTTTTATTTCCTAAGAGTCATAGAACTCATCCTACATAAATCAGCAATCATTATTTTAGATATTTTATAACAATGATTGATGGCCAGCTAAACATAGTTGCCTATATATAAACATAAATGTCCAAAATGTCTTGAAGCGAAATATTTCCATAGTGACAAACAAACAGGCAAACAAACAAATAAGTAAACAAATACAACAAATAAAGGCCAGGTTGGCTTAGAGGAGGAAGGAGAACTGGGTTATATCCAGATACGGTTTTCTGTAAAAGGTGACTTGGAGGAGAGCAGCAAACAGAATCTTGAAGAAGGAAAAGAGATGAATTTAGTGATTTCTGCTGAGAGAAACTTTCCTAATTTGGTTAACAGTGAAGACTCTGAAGAACAGAAAAATAGATATGCTTAGGCAAATAGAAATCATGAGCTAAGGTGTGATGATTAAAACACTCGTCCTGTGAGATACTGTGGGGAAAGTAAGAGAAATAAGTTTGGGAAATGCTATTTCATCCTTTGTGTTTAATTTTGCCTTAATTGAACTTTCACAAAATTAATTTATAACAGAATTATTTTCCCCATAAGTTAAGAATCCTCACAATACTCCTTGGGAGAACACTGAGCTAAAGGTAATAGGAAATAAGGACTGCTAGTTAATGGACCGCTATCATTATCATTGCTTCTTTGGGACAAAAATGATGAAATTTAGGTCATACATATTAGTCTGTTCTCTCTCATTGTTAATTTATAAAGATAAATCGAATTGAAATGGATTTATCTTTCAATATTCTTAAATTTCTGAAATATAAAATCCTTCTAAATCCAGGATATGTAGGTAAGACTTCTTCAGGTAGAATCCTCATTCCCTATATAATTTTAAAATAAGTAGCACTATTAGATTATAGTGTTTTGACTCAATTTCTTTTGTGGGAAGGGGGGCTTTTTTGCTTAGTTTATAAACATACACAATACTTCTGATTTAGAATTGAGCTACACAAAACCTTCTTAAATATATATCATTTCTATTAAGGAAGTAGGACAGACTCTTAATCATTGAAAATTGGGCTTATAAGCATTTACTTTTAAAAGCAACATCTTTAAGATTTAGAAGGTTAAATCAACCCCTCCATCTATATGAACAAAACTTAACAGAGATCAAATAGACCAAGTGAGAATCAAGCAACTGCTAAACGAATGGTAATCTATTTATTCTCTTTTCATTTTTAGGTCATGATTTTAATAACAGAATCTTAGCTATATATATTGGTTGTATGTGTTCTGTTCTCTGGCTTTCCTATGGAAGAACAGTAGATGTGAGTAGGGCTGTTTAGAAACAGATTTTGTATGTAGGCCTAACATCAATTAGAGATGAAACAGAATTTTTGTAGGTACTCATAGATTTTTATCAAACCTTTTTTTTTTTTTAACTCTTTAAGAAGAAAACTGCCCTGTCGGGTGGCTCATTTAGTTAAAGCATTGTCCTGTCCACCAAAAAGTTGCGGGTTCTATTGCCCGTTAGGGCACATACCTAGGTTGTGGGTTCTATCCCTGGTTGGTGCGCATATCGGAGGCAACTTATCGATGTTTCGTTCTCACATCAATCTCTCTCTCTCTCTCTCTTCTGCCCCCTCTCTATAAACTAAGAAGTAAACAAACACACATTTCCTCGGGTGAGGATAAAAAAAAAAAAGAATAGGACTAAATTCCACAGTTTAAGTTGGTTGACAGGTTTCTCTCATATTATCTGCAATGATACCATGACAATTTTGGTCCTTAGTAAAAAACTGTTATATGGTTACAAGTTTGTTGTAAACATTTTAAAGTTTATGAATTACCCATAAAATTGCTACATTATTGGAATCTTCCTTCTAAATCCATATGATAAAGGTAACCAATTTTTACATGGAATCACCAGAACTAACACTCTTAATTTTTTCTCTCCAAAGGAACTTGATGCTTATTTTATAATAGTACTCAACATTTTCAGTTTGTAATTAAGTATTTTAAGAAGTGGCAATAATAAAGAAAGCATTCTTTAAATACTTGAAAACTTGGTCAAAGGTGCTATTTGGTGAGGTCAGTCTTAGTCTCCATATTCTTAAAAAGTTTAAGATATTTTTCTATCATATTAAAATTGTAGTGTGACTTGAAAGTAGCATGATTATAAAAGGAAAATAACCAACTTTTGTTTCTTTTAAGGTGTACTGTTCTTTAGAAAGCAATAGGTATTACAATTATTTTTACAGGTTAATTTTTAAAACAAGGTTTCATGAATTATATAGTCTAGCTTCAACTACTAAGTCAATTTGCTTGTTATTAGTGATATAGTAATGACACTTCTAAGATCTTGAAGATTTATGTATTTTATCTAGTCTTTAAAAAATCTTTGTTTTAATTTCAGACTACAAAAATATACAGATTCCTTAAATGTTACTATTTTGCCACATTTTCACATTTGCATTCTCTTTCTCTTAAAACTGTTCTTTTCCCTGAACTGAGAATAGGCTGCAGATATTTGCCTTTATATACTTTAATGTATATTTCTTAAACAAAAGGGCATTCTCTTTCATAACCACAGTATAGTTATCTAAATCAGAAAATTAACAATCATGCAATAATAGCATTGAATTGTAGACATTACTCAGATTTCACCAATTTACCCCAATAAAGTCCTTTATAATAAAATAAAATACTAATCGTGTATTAACTTTTTTACTGATGAGAGAGAGAGAGAGAGAGAGAGAGAGAGAGAGAGGGAAAAAGAGAGAGAGAGAGAGAGAGAGAGAGAGAGAGAGAGAGAGAAACATGGATTTGTTGTTCCACTTACTTGTGCATTTATTGTTTGCTTCTTGTATGTGCCCTGATCGGGGATAGACACCCAGCCTTGGTGTATCAGGGCAACACTCTAGCCAACTGAGCTACCCAGCCTGGTCCTGATTATATATTAATTTCAATTGTCATGTCTTTTTAGACTTCTTTGAATAGATGATTTGTCTAGTCAAAACCTAGTCTGTGTATCTGGACACTACTTTTGAAGAGTATAGATTAGCTATTTTGTAGAATGTCCATCAATTTGGATTTGTCTTAAGTTTCCTTGTGACTAGATTAAAGTTGTGCCAGACTTTTTTAAAAATAAAATTGTATAAAATATGATTTTACAACAACAAATCACATTCCTGTTTATACTCTGAGAATAAATACATATTTATTTGTCATATTTGTATTAAAGAGAATACTCATCTCCAGTTTCCCAGAAGAAAAGACTCTCCTAGGAGATTTTATATGTATTTCTTAAAGAACAAACTTGGTTTATTTATTGAAGGTCTAATTAGTTTTGATTGTTTATGTAATCACATAGATTATTATAGCATTTACTGAAAAAACAATGTACTATAGTATTGATCTTCTCTTTTCACAGTTACTCCTGAATGCCCACAGAAAGGACAAAATTTTTTTATTTCCTTAGATGAACTTGAATTCTTATCACAGCTTATAAAATCCTTTTTGAAGCTGGAAAAAAATGTTCAAGAATTGTTTGAAGAAATTTTTTTATCACTCAAGATACCAAGGAACAATAAATCAGGTAACATGCCCTTTTGTTTAAATTGTAAATCTATTATTCTCCCTGTTTTTGCTTCCTGCCACTGAATCTATACCATTACTTGAAAAAAAAATTTATAGAATTCTTTAAAGAAAAATAAAGCCTGAGAGAAACATTAAGTAAAGAAAATTCTATTAAACCATAGAATTACATTTTTATCCTTTACACATGGCAAATTCCATAATTCTAGTTGACAAAGCATTATAAGTCAATTCCAGATAATTGCCTTTAACTAAAATCAGATCTTTATTTTTTTTAATTCGAAGAAACACAGTCTGGCCTATGAAAAAAATAAGCATACTTAATGATCTAGTAGCTCCTCTTCTACTACTAGCAGCTGGATGACCTTGAGCAAAAACATTTAGCTTCCTTAAACCTCCGTTTTCTCATCTTCCCAAGATGGTATAGGACGAAAAAACATTTCTCTTTGTTTTCTTTTACAATTAGATGTTTTATATTGCAATGTGTTATGTAGGGCTGTGAGAATTAAATGATTTATTGTATGTGAATTCTTTAAAAGAAACTCTAGCATTTCATAAACAATAAATGTGTTGTTCTAATAGTAATTAGAATTATATAATATGTTACTTTAAGTTTAGTATAATAAAAGCTTTTAGAAGAAAGCAGTGCCATGTGTGTTGGAAGAATGTTTCTAAAATTAAAGGTAGAATTCAAAGCCATAATATGTTCTGTGTGTTCATATCTGTACGTATACAGATTTTCACCTACATCAGAATGAACAATACAAAATTATCTTTTACATGATACGATATATCATTTGAAGGAATAAAAATAGATAGTGTTGTCCAGCCGGGTGTAGCTCAGCGGTAGAGCGTCGACCTAGGAACCAAGAGGTCACCGGTTCGATTCCCAGTCGGGGCATATGCCCAGGTTGCGGGCTTGATCCCCAGTGGCGGACGTGCAGGAGGCAGCCAATCAATGGTTCTCTCTCATCATTGATGTTTCTATCTCTCTCTCCCTTCCTCTCTGAAATCAATAAAAATATATTTAAAAAAAAATAGATAGTGGCTGTATTTGTGAAACAAAGTTAGGCAAGCAAATGAATCTGAAATTTCAGAAGCTGATGTCTTAGAAAGGAATTACCCTTGCTTTAATATATTTACTTTTATATTTTTAAATTTACTTTGCCTGGGTAAGTAATGTTAGAAAAGTGATAAGGTTAAAGTTTGTTTTATATTAAGCATAGCTTGCTAGCCTTCTATGTTTCAAGTTAAGTTTAAATAATACTATTGAATTATAAAGTAACTAACTTAGAGCACTTTTCCAAATTTGGAGATAATTTGAAGAAAAATGGAGATGGATTATACTAGTAGAATTTGGATGCTGACAAAGATAAACAATGAAAAAATAAAAATATGACAGAAAATATTAAAGTTAAAAAACAGAATAAAAAAGTAGATTTGATTAGGAAATCATGTGAGCCCTAGAGGGTTTTCTAGAAGGAACTGACTGGCCATGGACAGATCTGAGTAAAGAAATGACATCCTAATTTTTTATTGCAGTGTTGATTTCTCGAGTGGTTGACACTTGGTATAGATACTCGTACATTATTCCTGGCTAAGATTTGCCATCCCTCATCCACATCTGTAGCAGGTCTTTTCTGAGGTGTGGATAAAGAAACAGTGCATTTCAACAAATCTAGACCCTACCCATTTAGTCTCATCTTGTATTGGTCCTAGGCCAGACCTTAGAAAATTTAGGTAAATTCTGAGAACTTTATTCCCCTTAAGAGCAACAAAAATTGAAAATTAGAATTGTGTTAGAAAGGTATTGTAAAGATGTAAAACTGCCATGGCCAAGAATTGAAGCAAAAATTTGTCATAGTGATTTCAGAAAAAAAGAAGAAAAAGTGGGTTTGACGTCATTAGATTAAAATTAAGCAATGTTGAGATTTGGCAAATGCTGTATATTTAAGAATAGCAGTTGCCATTATTGAATAAATCAACAGAGAAAATATATTATTTTGCCACAATATTACTGTCTTCTTCCAAATTTATCATCATGGCAGATAAAAGCAACTTCAGCCCTAGCCGGTTTGGCTCAATGGATAGACCATCGGTCCTTGGACTGAAGGGTCTTGATTAAATTTCTGGCCAAGGGCATATACCTCGGTTGCAGGATCGATCCCCAGCTCCATTCGGGGTGTGTGTGGGAGGCAAACAATTGATGTGTCTCTCTCACATGAATGTTTCTCTCTCTCTGTCTCTCCCCCTCCCTTCCACTCTCTCTAAAAATCAATGGAAAAATATCCTCGGGTGAGGATTTACAAAAAATAAAATTAAATTAAAATAAATAAAAGCAACTTCAATATCACATTAATAATAGTGTATTATAGAAATATATTTGTGGATTATTGAACATAGTTTGGAATGAATTTTGAAGGACAGGAATAAGAAATGTCTAAGTACTAGAGCACCCCTTGTGATATATATCTTTTTTATTGTTAAAATTTTTATTTTTTTGTAACAAAGCCAAGATTGATTTAATCTGACATAACTTTATGGCTCCCTGAAAATAATGATCTTGGAGGAAATTGTCAAGAAAAAAATGTTTTATTGTGTGTAAGCCAAGCTAATCAATTTTTGTCAAAAACCTTTGTTTTGTAAATCAGAAAGGAAAAGATTCCTTGAAATGGATGATTAAAGAAACCAAATGTATCTTAAGTTATCCTGATAGTTCATCTTTTGCTTAAAAATCTTGTGTGGGAGAGAATGGGGGAAAAAGATCAAGTCATTTGGTTTTCTGTGTATTTCTTTGATTGGAGCATATTTTGCTAATAAAGATCTTGGAAAGAGTTACCTACTATGTCTATGTAACCAAAACAGTGTGATGAAAGGTAAGTTTTTGTGTGTATTTTTTTATTGTCCAGATGTTTTAAAAATATCCAGGTGCTTAACATCACATAAAGAAAATATAAAGATGTTTAACCAAATAATTTACTTTTTACTTTGATGTTTCCTACTATGTTATAGAGTTAGTCAAATTGGCAGTGTTCTTAGTAATTGGAATATGATTCAATAGATGTTATAGAGACACAAATTTGTTTTTGAGAAATAAATGGTATTTAGTTACATTTATTTGCTTTTATGGGTCATAATTTGATGGTTTTCTATTTTGGTCATTTCAGAAAAAGATGGGACATTATTTGATGGTTACTGTATTTCTTTTAGGTGATTATATCTTATGAAGTAGCTTCAGGTTTGATTCTTTCAAAATAAAGTTGTTCTTCAGGCAGTTCCTCAAATTTTCCAAAGGTGGCATCTGAGATTTATCTAAACCAGGATTTCTTGGCCCTCATTTTTCTTTAGCCCCAGCAATGACAAAGAGCAATGGCTGCTTCAATTGGATGTAAGAAGAACACTTAGGGTTTGTCTCAGAAGAATCAAAGATTTCAGATCTTCTGAAAGATTGTTTGTACTCTTAGGGGGTCTTAAGAGGGGTCAAATGGCTTCTAAGAGTTCCTTAGCTAGATGGTTAAGGGATTGTATTAGGGAGGTGTATGTAGTTAAGGTAAAGAGGCTCCTAGGGTTTGTAAAGCTCATTACACTAGGACTTTAGCTGTTTCTTGGGCAGAGAGGTCGAAGGCTTCCACATTGGAAATTTGCAAGGTGGCCACCTGGGCTTCTCTTCATACTTTTTCATAGTATTATCTCTTGGATGTAGTCTCTTCTACAGATTCAGCTTTTGGTGGGAGGTTGCTTGTGAGCCAGTAAAGAGCAGTGAAGAAAAGAAAGACTTGTAGTTCCCACTTAGAGCTGCCAACAAGGCAAGTTGCTTTGTAGTACGCACAATGGGAGCCTATGAAGACCAATTTGGGTGTGAAAGTGGATGTCACAGGGAAGTACTGCCAACCTCTACGCTCCATGAAAGAAAGCAACAGTGTGGGAACTAACCAGAAGTGTAAAATGAACCACAGTGAACTCTGTGGGGGAGGCTGCTCAGCAACTACCATTCCTGTGATGCTGTGCACTCTACTGAGGTCCTTTACTTGGGCATGCTCCTAAAGAAATCAGTGTTGATTGCATGCAAATAACCTGTATTTTAGAGCATTGAGTCCAAAATGGGCTACCTTCTCTAGACGATGTGAATAAGTGAATAGGATTTTCAATGTATTTTTAAATAGGTGAAGTAATTTGTCACATGTTCACAGAGTTTATGAAGTTTGACAATGTGGGATTTTGAAGTAGACCATTTTGAATTCCAAACAAATATAAAATGCCACAATTTGTTAAAAACCATGAGATATTTTATTAGTGTAGAGTCGATGTTACGAATCATGTCTTAAAATGATTCTTTTTGCTTCTCTATGTAGGATTCAGTTTTTTTAAAATCTTTTTTTAATTTGGAGGGAGACTATATTATAAAGATTATCAGAATTGTTTGATAATTCATTTTCTATCTTACTATGGAATTGCCCAACAGCAAGAAAGGCTTGGGAAGCTTATCTTCTTATTTACTAATCTTGAAAATAGGCAGATGGTTTATGTAAATATCAAAGCATGTTACTTTGAATGAATAAGCATATTGTATTTAGAGTGTAACAATAAATATAAGATAATTAACTTTTTTCATAATCTTAAATTATAGCTACACAACAGCAGATAGTTATTTCCAGATATAGATTTGCAAGCTTATACTTCAAACTAGTGTTATTATTCCAGAGTAAATACCTTTTAAATTGGCTGGTTTTGTGAGCTATCTGTAGAAAAGCAAAGTGACATTAAGAATCCAAGTGTTGCTCCTTCATGTCATTAAGTTGATCTTCATTATTTTTTCTTCTTTAAAAATGTTTTTTGAATAATAGTTCCTCATATGGTAAAGCAGTTAAAGAGGACAAAAGAATATATGCTGAAAAGTATGTCTATTTCTATTCCAGTTGTCTAGTTTCACTCTCCAGAGGCAACTACTTCCATATATATCCCTATGTTAAAATAAAACAAAATCTGTACATACTATGCAGAGATTCTTTTTCACTAACAGTTATGTAGAAACACCTCATTCTTTCTAACAGCTGAATAGTTTTCCATTGGTGCATTTAACCAGGTACTCACTGATGGACATTTAGGGTTTTACTTTCCTGTTTATTTGCGACCACGAACAATGATATGGCAAATTTTCTTGAACAATGTCTTAATATTGCACAAGTATATCTGGATGATAAATTTCTAAAGTGGAATTGTCAAGTAAAAAAGTATGGTCATTAAGAGGATGAAAATACTAACCATAGATTGAGAAAACTATTTGCAAAACACGTATCTGATCAAAGACTTGTATCCAATATATAAATAACTTTTAAAATTCAACAAGGAAACAAAAAACTCAATTTAAAAGTGAGGGGAAAAAAGTGAGTCAAAGATCTGAAGAGACACCTACCAAAGAAGATATACAGTTGGCAAGTAAGCGTATGAAAAGATACTCCACATCATATGTCATCAGGGCATGCAGATTTAGACAGGAGAGTGCACTACACACCAATTAAAATGCCTAATGCTAGAAACACTAACAGTACCAGTTCTGGCAAGGATGTGAAACAACAGGAACTCTCATTCATTGCTATTAGGAGTGTAAAATAGTATAGCCTCTTGGAAGACAATTTGGTTGTATCTTTCAAAGCTAAACATTGTCTTATATGATCCAATAGTCATGTTCCTAGCTATATACAAAAATGGATAGAAAACTAATGTCTACACAAAAATCTGCACACAAATGTTTATAACACTTTATTAATAATTGCCAAAGCTTGGAAGCAACCAAAATGACTTTCCTTAGGTAAATTTGATAAACTATGGTACATCAATACAATGGAATGTTATTCAGTAATAAAAAGAAATGAGATATCAAGCCATGAGGAAACATGGAAGAATCTTAAATGCACATTGCTAAGTGAAAGAAGCCAGTCTAAAAAGCTTACATATTATATGATTCCAACTATATGAGATTTATGACATTGTGGAAAAAACAAAAGTATAGGGACAGTGAAAAGGCCAGTGGTTGTCAGGAGGAGAGAAAAGGAGAAAAGAGGTGAATAGGTTGACCACAGGGGATTTTAAGAATAGTGAAATAATTCTCTATGATATAATAAAGGTAGATACATGATGTTATGCATTTGGTAAAGCCCATTGAACTCCACAACACAAAGAATGATGTGCAGAATCTAAAAATGCTCTATAAACTAAAGTCTATTAATTTTTTTAAAGTATGGATATTTTGAGAGCGTATCAAGTCAATTTTTTGTATCTGTTTTGCTTGCTAATGCGGAATTGTTTATGTGATTTAGATCTTTTGAAAAAATAATCCATATTTTTAATAACTTTATAGTTTCCTTTTTCTTTTAAAAATATTTTTATTATTTGTATTACAGGTATTCCCCATTTCCACCACTTACCCCCTCCTCCCAGCCCCTGGTCCCCTGTCCCAGTCTTTCATTGCCCTATTGTCAGTGTCCATGGGCTATTCATATAAGTATATAAGTTCTTTGGTTTATCTCTTCTCGTGTCCCCTGTCCCATACCTAGGAATAAACTTAACCAAGCAGGTAAAAGAGCTGTACTTGGAAAACTCTAGGACATTGAAAAAATGAAATAGAGGAAGATGCAAACAAAGGGAACCATATACCATGTTCATGGATTGGAAGAATTAACATCATTAAAATTTCATATTACCCAAAGCAATCTATAGATTCAAAGCAATCCTTATTAAAATGCCAATGGCATACTTCACAGAACTAAAACAATACTCTGAAAATTTTTGTGAAAACAAAAAAGACTCTTAATAGCTGCAGCAATCTTGAGAAAGAAAAACAAAGTTGGAGGAATCACAATACCAGATATCAAACTATACTACAAAGCTATTGTAATCAAAACAGCCTGGTACTGGCACAAGAATGGGCATATAGACCAATGGAACAGGACAGAGACCCCAGAAATGGACTCATACCATTACAGTCAATTAATATTTGACAAAGGAGGCAGGAACATACAATAAAGACAGTTTCTTCAACAAATGGTGTTGGCAAAAAGATGATACTAGACCACTAACTTACATCATACACAAAATAAAATCAAAATGGATAAAAGACTTAAATGAAACCATAAAAATCCTGGAAGAAAACATAGACAATAAAATCTCAGACATCTCACATAGCAGAATTTTTATCGATGCATCTCCTTTTTCTTTACTTAAAATCTTTGATTAATCTGGATTTTATTTTAATGTTAGAATTGATCCTTATTTTTATGTATTATCCTCTTCTTAAAAAGACATTAAAATCCAAGTCATAGAGAAAACATTTTAGGTTAACTGGAATAACACTGATTTAAAACCTTCTATCCTTGTTGTGATATTTGTTGAGAAATGAAGTAGGATTCCTAAACTGCAGTCCATGGGCCTTGAGGTTCATGAATGAACTTTACAGGGCCCTTAATTGTGTGTATCTGTGTGTCTGTGTGTAGTTCCCATAGATTTATATTGTGCATTTTGGATGGAGTGTTCTCTCACTTGTATTCAAAGGTGTTCATAAATCCAAAATGATTAAAAAACACTGGAGTTAAGGAAAACTTTTCCTCAGAAAGATAAATTCTGATAAGTTTTCCAAAAAGGATGTTATCACCTACCAAATAATCCATCTAGGGAATGTTTCAGTCAGCTGTGTTACTTAGGAATCATTCATGATTAAGTTCATAGAACCATATTTAGAAAAACAAAAACTACAAAATTGCCAGATGGATATATTGGACAGAAACCTTACTGAGAAGAATCAGTAAGATTTTCAAAATTTGTTTGCTCAGGACATAAGGAGAAACTGACTATTTCATATCAAATTATATCATTTATATCAAATTAAACTAATTAATAGAGCCTTATTGGAAAAGTGAAATAATTTTTTTTTGGCATATGTATTCATTTTTTCCCTCAGGGAAAACATTTCCTTAATTATAAAAACTGAGAAACTTAATTATAAAAGTTGAGAAAATTTTTTCCATTTTAGGAGTTAGAGATTATTGTGTTTTAAAAATTTATTGATTAATACGAGAGAGAGAGAGAGAGAGAGAGAGAGTGAGAGGTCAGTGTGCGTCATAGCTATCAATTTGTTGTTCTATTTACTTGTGTATTTATTGGTTGATTCTTGTATGTTCCCTGACTCAGGATTGAACCCACAACCTTGGTGTATCAGGACGATGCTCTAACCAATTGAACTACCTAAACAGAGCTAGAGATTATTTCTTATCTGTTCCAGTGTTTGCATTTTTCCAATGAATTATTGATATACTTATTAAGAGTGTAATTTTTCCTGATATGTTGATGTTCACCCATGTACTTTTGTTCTTCCTTGTTTCAAGAAAGGAAGTATTGAAGTGCTAAGGAATACCACCAGTTTTAAAATGCAGTACTTTAGAATTTAACTTTTTACATGAGCAAGGAAATTAATATTTACTTTGTATTCTTAACTTACTCTACATTATCAATATGAAAATGAATTAATAACAAACAGATCTGTATTTAACAGATTATATATGTATGCAAATCAAATATGAATGTAAATAATACAAAAATATCATAAGTTGAATGTCTGGAAGAACTCAGTATATTTTGATACTGTCATTATTGTATGGTGACATCACCCTACATCTTGTTGACTATATTCTCAGCATCTTGATATGCATGAACTAGTATGTGTGTATATAGTATGAATAGAGTTTTTCTACACAATTAATTTTAACCTGACTCTATTAATTACATCTAGTATCACTTGTTTGTATTAATGTATGTTTGTATGTTTTCTTTTTTATCTATTGCATAGGAATTTTGGTCACATCCAATAGAGAGACTATAATAGAGAAACCTAGAGCAAATGAAACCAATATTTCTTCAGAGCAATTGCTACTAGGAAAAGAGGTATGTGAGGGGGAAAAGGGAAGTATTTCTTTATTCATATACTAGAGGCCCAGTACACGGATTCATGCACCAGTGGGGTCTCTCAGCCTGGCCTGCAGGGATCAGGCTGAAAACCGGCAGTCCGACATCCCCCAAGGGGTTCCAGAGTGCAAGAGGGCACTCTCCAAAGTTGCTGTCACTCAGCAGCTCCTGTGTTGAGTGTCTGCCCCCTGATGGTCAGTGCGCATCATAGCTACTGGCCGGTCGGCCACTCGGCCGGTCGCTTAGGCTTTTATATCTATACTAATAAAAGGGTAATATGCTAATTAGACTAGATAGACCGGACATCTTCCAGACATCCTTTCTAACACAGCCGGGGGCATGGCCGGCCTGCAAACTGCCCAAGGCACCTCGCCCAGGCAGGCCCCTCCCCCAGCAGGGAACCCCAACCTTATTGGGGGTGGGACTGGCCTGCAAACCGCTGGAGCTGTCACTATGAGGCACACTGACCTCCTCTTGGTCCCTTTCCCCGGCTGGCAGGCTCTGATTGCCTGATGGCCACCTGTGGCAGGGGTGGGGCCAGCAAGCAGGCGGGAACAGCAGACCTCTCAGTTCCTTCCCCCAGCCATCAGGCACTGATCACCCAATGGCGAACAGGGAACCGGGAGTGGGTGGCAGCGGGGGGCGGGGCCAGCTGCGGGCAGCTGGGGAAGATGGCCCTGATCACAGGCCAAGCCTAGGGACTGTACACATGCACGAATTTCGTGCACCAGGCCTCTAGTATATAGATAAAAGCATCATCATATGTCTGTGAATCCGTTATAAAGAAAAATGTCTTGCGTTTTCCCTTTGACACTAAAAGAAATAATTCTTGGTTGAAAATTGGCTTATACATTTTGACAAAAATTGAATAGATACACTGCTCTCTTGCACAATCTGTTCCATGGACAGATTGCGAGGAGGGAGCTGGAAGTGAGGAGGTCTTTGTTCTCATCCCAACTCAGGGTCTACACTTTGAGAATTTGGACTGTAGATAATTGCTGAAAAGGGAGAAAATGGAGATTCAAAAAGAAAGGAAAGAGGAAGTAATAGTTTGAACTGATCTCTTAGTTTAGTATGTCCAGCATGTCCTATTTGTGCTCAGATCCATTGCCACTCTTCCGCTGCTCTGTTCTGTATTATAGAGAATTACATCTTCCAGGCTTCCTTGGTTACTAGGAAAGTTGGGCCAATGAAAGGCATTGATGGAAGACCTGGATGGTAGATGTTAGAGAAAAACCCGAGTATTTCTTCCCCTCCCTTGTTTTAGAGAATATCTTTATTTATTTATTTATTTTAGATAATATCTTTAGTAGTAGTATCTGTGACTCCTTCATTTCCTCCATGGGCTCTGCTCCCACCACACAATCCTCCCTCCATGATTCCAGTTCCAGCTAGCAGTCTTACCTTTAGCTTTGACTGGTGGTCCCACAAACTGTATTCCTATAGATAGTCCTTTTTCTTTGTTCCTCCAGCCCTTGGAGTAATAGTGGCTTCCTGCTGCATTCATATCTGTCTTGCTTCACAACCCATGATTTGGCTCCACACAATTTCATCACCTTAGTAAACTACATTAACTTTTGTTTTCCTGTTGAAATACCTGGAGTGGTTTCTATTTTCTGAGTGGACCTTAACTAATAGTAGGTAAACATTTAAAAAGGTATAAGAACATAGGATTTTAACAGGTTCAATTTAGAAAGCAAGAACAATACTCAGGAAACTGCAAAGTTACACATTATGCTTTAACCAAAAGTCAGAGTAAGTATTAAGAAATTAGCCCTGACCGGTTTGGCTCAGTGGATAGAGCGTCGGCCTGCGGACTGAAGGGTCCCAGGTTCCATTCCAGTCAAGGGCATGTACCTTGGTTGCGGGCACATCCCCAGTGGGGGGTGTGCAGGAGGCAGCTGATCAATGTTTCTGTCATCATTGATGTTTCTGGCTCTCTATCCCTCTCCCTTCCTCTCTGTGAAAAATCAATAAAATATATTTTTTAAAAATTAAAAAAAGAAATTAGCATTAGGGTGATGGAAGAAAGGGATTCAACAGGTACTTACTTTGTGCACAGAACAGAAAGCCACATTATTTCCTCTTTCTTCTTGGATCAACTAGTAAATATTCTCTATTTTAACTGAAATATTTTTGGTGCCAAACATCAGATGAGAAGAGTAGAAGAAAGCAAACAATATTTTATGAAAACAAATAGACTTCTAGGAGGGCATTTGAGTAGTAAAGATTTTCAGTTTTCTTTTTAAGAGCAGCTATTAATGTGCTTGGTTTTCTATATTTTGAAAAGAGAATTCAGAATGGCCAAGATATTATAATCACATATAAATTATCATGGACTAGGGTAATCATCATTGTACACACACACACAAATTACCACTGCAGCCATGGCAATTACTGGCAACTTTCACCAGAATATATTTTCTTGGGTGAATGAATGAATGAATGAATGAATAATTTTAATGAACTGATATGACCTCATTGAGAGAACAAAAACCAGAGTTTTGTTGTTATTTTTAATTTTCATGGAGGTGATATTTTTTTTTTGCATTTTTGTCATAAATGTGTCCCAAGGAAATACTATTCTAGTACAAGACTATACCCATGGTACTTCTAAAGTTTCACTTGTTAGAAAGGAGAATATATGAGCTGAGTAGATTAAAATACTGAATAATTTTGTGTAAAATAAGATGAGAAATGTGTTCTAAGGCCCTCTGATGTTAAAGGTCCAAATAAACTTCAGAAGTTCAATTACAACCTAATTATAAGCATCATGAGAATGAAAGCCATTCTTTCTGATCATAGGATCATGGAATAATAGAATTTTCATTCTAGAAGAAGAATCACCTTTATTACTTTTTACAGTATATACAAAAAGCATTAAATTAATGCTGAATGGGATGTGTGTGCAAGAAAATGAAGCTAATGATAATAATCTTAGTAATTTTAGACTGAAAGAGACCATAGAAGTCATTGAATTTAGCTCTTATATTTCTAACAAAAAAGTTGAGACCTAGGAAAATAAGTAATTTAGTCAGTGATATTGAACCTTAAGGTCTTCTGAAGTTGGAGTAGGTAAATTATTACTATTAACAAGATTACATTAAACAGGGAGTTAATTCTAAGCATAGATTCAGCCTACTACCTAAAAGCTTTTAGTACTATAGAGAACATTAGAGGACTTGGGGGAGATAATACATTCACAAATATATTGCCGTATGAGACAAAGACCAAAATTAAAAAAAAAAAAAGTACCAGTGTCCACTCCAACCTCGCTGTCTCCCAATACACAGAGTAATGCAGATCGTTTTAATTTTTCATTTTCTGAAACAAAGTAGTGCCATGTACCAGTCTGTGAGTGGAGAAACTAAAATTCTAAAGATGTAAAAATCTGGAAAGGTGCAGTGGTGTATTTTCAGTGAGAAATTTGTATTTCTTATTGCTATTTTTTCACTTGTCTGGATTTCTGAGAGTGAAAAAAGAAATAAAAGATTGAATATAAAATGCTGTCTTATGTTGCAATACTTGTTAACAATAAGCTATAAAAAAGACTATAAAAATCTAATTTAGACTTTATTAAATATATTGAATTTAAAGTTTGCTTTATGTGATAAATAGTAAGAGTAACTTTCAGCTCTCATAAAGATGGTTTTATTGAACTATATTTAAGAGATTAAATTTTGAAAAAAGTTTTTTTATTAAATCCACTGATGAATTAAAATGAAATGTCAGTATATTACTGTGTGTAAAGAATGCACATGTTTTTCTATATTGCTTTATTCACTGGGTAATATTTTTTAGGTTGTAAGAGTGCCTTTTATAGTTTATCAAAGAATACCTATATTCAACATGCTGAATGAAAATAACAACTTTATATTTATATAACAGTAGAAACACTTGTTGTTGAATTAAGATGAATATGACTTCATATACATCTATATTTCAGACTACTCTACTAGATTTTGGCTGGAGAAGTGCATTTAAAGAAGTGTCTCTTCCCATGGCACACTGTATAACGACAGCAATAGAAGATTTTTCCATAAAAATTCTCCAACAGGAGCACAATGAAAGGTCTTCAGCTGTGACCTATGCTATGAACCTTATAAATGTCCAACAAGTTTGGCAAGACAGCTGTGTGGTTCCTGAGGAGGACCAACCAAAGAAAATTGCAAAGGCAAGAATCAAATGAAATCCTTTCAAAACTGTATGTAGATCGGCATAATGAGTTTTGTTGTTGTTTGTTTTTTAATATAAGCTATTGCAAAGGGGAAAATGGTGGAGCCTCTTGGCAAATACTTAGCACTGAACCCAATACCAGTTGTTTTCTCTGGTATCATGGGCCACTGCTGGTGAAAGGGACTTAAACCTGTTACTACCTTGTTGCTCCATGAGTCTTGGGCAACTAAAGAGGGGGCCTCTGTGACTTCCTGGGGAGCTGGGAAAATGCTTGCTTGGGTTTATCTTTTTTATCATTAGTATTTTAAATCCTTATTGTAGAGAGTATTACTGATGTTCCCCCTTTTCCCCCCTGTTGTCCCCCTGCACCCGGTTTCTGCCTGCCCCAGGCCTTCACCACCCTACTGACTGTGTCCATAGGTAATGCATGTATGCATATAAGATCTGTGGTTAATCTCTTCTCTCCCCCCTCCCCCCTTTGAATGACTTCACTAGACATTTAGGAGATTGAAGGAGTTACTGTCTTTTATTGGTTTAGGCAACCTTTAAATCTTTGTTTACCCCTAATGAGCACTGCATTTCATTAGCATCAGTCTGACATGTTTACATGTGCTTTGAGAGTCACAGAACATAATGAGAAAATACAAAGTCATCATGCAAATAGATAAATACCGTTACTCAGTATGAAGCCCACACTGAGTTCAGCAACCTATAATTTGAATGTTTTTTAAAAGAGAGGTCTTAGAGATGGCCTCCTATTCTGCTACTACCACCCTGAAACTCCAGAACATTCCGCAGGGAACACCATTGGCTAATCTGGAGTAGAGGCAAGTTTTGACTTCTTATCCACCACACTTTCTCTGCCATCAAGAAGTAGATTCATAATAACTAGTGAAAAGCTACACATATTACTTCTAAAAGTTGCTGACTCCTTACCAATAAGGATGCTACATGAAGTTATTTCTGGTGCTTCTAGATTTAGTTAAACTGATATAACCTTATTTTAATGTGATGACTAATAAGCACATTTTATGAAAATTTAGCAAAAGAAAATTAAAAGGAATTCAAAAATAATCCAATTGTATTAATATCAAGGGTACTTTTTTTTTAGCTCTATTAACTGCAAATAAAACTGTTGTCATGTAAAGTTACTTCCTGAGTTTTTCATGATGTCTGCAAGGTAATCTTTTTGGTATTTCTTTATCTGACAGTTAACTTTCTACAATCAATTACTGTAAAGTTGTGTGATTATATTTATGTTTGATGCCAAATTCATTATTTAGGAATTTGGCTCCCCTGTACATAAATTACACGGTGCTGTCAGAGTACCAATAACTCAGTGCTGCATTCATTTCTCCCTAGTTTTGTTCTGACATCATGGAAAAACTTGACACAATGCTTCCACTGGCTCTGGCATGCAGAGATGATTCTTTCCAGGAAATTAGAGCACACTTTGTGGAGGCCTGTTGTAAAGTGGCAACAGCTGTCCTGGCGAGACTGCAAGAGAGAGTCCAGGAGTTTCCTTCCCAAGCTCTCCTGGAAAACCTGCACACAGTGCTCTCCACGGCGGTGTATATCTTCCAGCATTTTACTCGATATGATAATTTGATGAAAGAAAATACTAACAAGTAAGTGCCATTTATATTAAGTGGATGGCCATGTTTACAGTAATGTGTAATCCTTGAATATCACAGGAGTGAAATTTTGATGATGGTCTTTGAGGAGAAAATAATTAACATGGTGAATTATTTTCATTTATCTTGACTAGGAAATGTCAAAAAGGTGGAGCATGGGATATATTAAACCAGATGCATAGATTCTAAGAAAGATATGTATTTTTCTAAAGGTTCATTCAAAAGACCATGCATTTTCCACATTCTAATCAGCAGCAGTGATTTTCTGCATGCTGTTATGACATGACCAAACACGTTTTACCTTGTGAGGCACGAGGTACTGCCTACACTATAAAGGAAAAAAATAAACTTATTTTTGTCTCATGTATACACAGTTGGGAAATATGCACGCCTCTCTTTTGTTTCAAAGTCAACAGAATGTTGGGAGCTGACATAGAAAATAAATGCATTTCAATCTATTCTCTTGACTAATGTGAACATATTTCAGAACATCAATTTAGTGATAAACTACCTTTAATATTTGAGGAGAAAGCATCTGGCAGTCTTAATTCTCACGTATTAGTACTCTAAAAAGATTATATATATGTACAGAAAATAAAAATGACCAGAGGTATTATCACATGGCCTTCTGGCTATCCTTGTACTCTCTAGAAGATAGCATGGCCCCTTGCAAAGAGAACAAGCATGTGGACTTGGCAGTCCACTGTGAGCCCAGGAATCTATTCTACATTACTTACTCAGCCTTTGCAGTTCCTTAGTTATGAGAGAAAGCATACTATAAATAGCTAAAGATAAAAGTAAAATAAATTTAGCTTGATGTAGAATATAACTATGGTATTTCTTTAATTCTCATAGTCAGATGTTGTGATTCATACTTGAATTTATAAACAAAATGTGCCAGAAATCACTTTATTTCTGTAGAATATTTTAGAACAGTTTATGAGATAATTGACAGCTACAAAATTACAATTTTTAAAATAAAAAGAGTATGTTTGTGGGACGTGTGATAGCTTTATAAAAGCTGATTCTGACAAATGCCTCTGTTCTTTATAATAATGATAACCTAATGCCTAAATAATGCACTGATCTCTAATAATAGGCTTACAAAGAATACTTTTATTTTTGAATGATGTATTGACAATGCAGTTTGTCTCAAGTTGAAGTGCATATTTGTGGAACAGCAGATGTACATTTTCAAAAGACTTGCAAAACAAAGACCCGCTTCCCCCTCTCCCCCCACCACCCCTTGGAAAGTGAATGTGGACGTAGACTTCAGCATTAGGAGGAAATGAATGATTGATATCTAATAATCAAAACCATTTGTAGTACTGGAGATTGTTACCTCCTACTACACAGGCCTTAAATCTCTGTCTCTTTGATCATTCCCTCTGAACAGACCCATATTCCTGGTGCCTGTCCAGCGATATCAGGAATTCATCAACACTCTCCAGTTTCAGGTTACGGACTACTGCGTCAGAGTTTGTGCTACAAGCATTTTACAGGATGCTGAGAGCCACCACTGGGATGACTACAAAGCTTTTTATGAGGTGTGAAGTTAAGTTTACTATCCCTCCTTTTTACACAAATATGTTTTACTGCCTACCTGTTTTCTGGCTAATTAGAAACACGAGCTCAGCATTACTAACACACGAAGGCTGTTAGGATAATATTTTTTAAATATTGAATTTGTACTTAGGAAAAACACTGTTTTAAAAAACCTGAAATAATTAGACATCAGAACTCTCCTTCTGCTTAGAAATAAAAATAGTAGCTTCATTTGAGCTACAGTGTTTGAGTGCTATATAATAAGTTGAAATATAATGGGATGCAATGAAAACTGGAAGAGATAACAATGCCAAAATGCTACAACCTTGTACTTTTCCCCAAAGGGAACAGTTATAGATATCCTTGCTTTTTTTTTCTTGTTATGTATTTCCATCTGTGTTTGATGAATATATTTTATTAAGCAGTTTTATTCTTTATACTTATTTTTTCCTCCTCAAAGTATGTTCTTATGAGTGTGTTTTAAGACCCATCTGATCATTTATAGCTTACCTATTTTCATTTAGCCCATGTTTTAAAATCCCAAGTTTCTACTGAATTCTTCCTAATGATTCCCAGTGCAACCAAACCTACGTTCAATTAAAATTATTCAGCATCAGGCTTCGTTAGTTTCCCTTCCCCTAAATTCCATTGATTATACATTAGCCACAATATTTGAAATTTTTTGAAGTTGATTCCAGGGCGGGATAAAACATTTATAATACCTGAATAAAAAATAAGATAAATCAGGGTTTTAAAATAATTTATCAGTCAAGCCCAGCTTCATTAGCTTTTCCCATTTACCCTTTCCTCTGGATTGAAGCTTATGATTTTTGATTTGCTTGATTGTTCTCATCACTATGGAGCACTGAGAAGAACAGAGTGGAGTTTTATTCAATGGAGTCACTCTCATCACCTTCATGACACTGAAGCTTCCTGTGGCACCGTTTATGCCTGAGTTATTATCATAATAAATGTTGCCACAGCAGAGAAAAGCAAATAATAAGAAGCTCTTTTAAGGGACTTTCCACTTCTTCTAAGGCCATTTCATCTCTCCTTTAGAGGCCCTTCCCAGGTAGTTTTTCTTTTTTGCAAGAGCATCCGTATAGACTTTTCCAAACCTGCCATGCTTCACACAGCAGTGAGCAGAATGAAAACGAGAAGGTGTTGTAGTGCAGCTGGTAGTGTGAGAAAGTATTGGTCTTCTCTCCTGGAAGCATCGCAGCTTCCTTATTTGCAGAGGTTGAAAATGAATCCATCTCATGTTTCAAACTATTTCAGTATGTCACTGTACTAATGAGCAATTTTATATGATGTTTTCATTGAAAAACAGGTATTATCTCACTATTTGCCCAACATAGAGGTATGATGTTTCCTCTTATGCAAATTGGGAACTAGAAGAAGTATACAGTAAAAATAATAAGTGGATGTGTTTCAAACCTGTTATTGAAGTTACCAACTATTTAAAAAACACATAACAAATTACCATGTAACATGCAGCTCTTAGATCTTATGACAATGCTTTAACTTCAAAGACAGAAATAACGAGATAGTTACCCTGTGATTACATGGTACTGTAGCTTCCATATACTTACATGGTCAGTAGTTACAGTTTAATTGCAGAGTGGTTGTTATTTCTGCTCAGAAAAATAAAGTGGCACTGCTTTTCTATTTACCAAAAATAAGAACCTTCTAAAAATAGCACAGATTTTAAACTGTTTTGATAATGGAGTACCTGACATGGTTATATCCCATTTACTGCACCCCCTTCTCCTCCTCTCCCCATTATTCCATCTGATTTGTGAAACAGGACTAGTTTTTGGCAAGGCTGCTTTGGGAGGAAAGGAGATGAAATCTGCCAGACTCAAGGCAAAGAGTAGGATAGAGATCGCAAGGGAACCTATTGCCATGTGCAAGCGTGTAGTAAAGAAAGAGTGAAGTAATTTACAAGATATGGAACAATATTTGCTTATGTTTTGTGAAATCAAGTGAGCCCTAGACACATTATTTCCATTTTCTAAGCTGTCACGTTGAGAGAGTCAACGAGTTCGGTATCTCTCTGATGAGGTGCTGGTCAGATGGCACAGTGGGTGTTCAGATTACATGTTTAAAACTGAGCATTTAGTATAGTTGACATCTGCTCAATTTTAGCAACTTGTGTTTTCCAACAGTCAAAGAATAAAGAATTGTCTGTTCAAAGATAATATTGAGTGGCTTATATAATAAAGCCCAGCTGCTTGTTTCCTGATATATAATGTAAATAAAACCTCACATCTGTTTACATTGTAGTGGGCCTACAAAAATAACAGATGTTTACTAGCAGAATACTTTTGAAATGACAACAAATAGAGAAACAGGTCAGGAAAATAAATGAATCACATTTAGTTTAATGAAAACCCTTGCATACATTGTAGTTATACACATTTTGAGGAGAATTGTGTGAATGATGACCAGTTTGGAATGTAAAGTTGACATTTATGTTTTAAAAAGTCTTAAAAATAAGTGTTTTTCACTTTTAGGAGAAGAAATCTGTGTACCTGAAGTTATTTTAATTTTCTCATTTATTGCTTAAAGGTAGCTATTAAGACATTTTTTCATATTTTGAAAAAAGAAAAATCATGTTGGCCACATTATTATAAACATCTACCTATCTATTGCCATGAAAAATGTTAGTGTAAACTATTCAGATATCAGCTGAGGTCAGTTTTGCTTTAATTAACATACTACACCACAAGTATAAGAAAATCTAGCTGTAAAACTTTGTTCTTACTTTAGAAATTTTAAAACGCATTCTTTATTGCAGAACACAACAAAGAAAGCATAGGAACTATAATTTTGTTACTTCTCATTAATTTTGTAATTTTTTTCTTAATAGTTTTGATACACATCTAGTCAGAAAGTCAGAAGCCAGTGGTCAAAGTCCTCCCCCACCCCAGTTTGAATTTGATTCTTTGACATTTGATGCCCATTTCCCACTTAAGGATAACAATTCTACTCATTTATAAACTCCATTTGAAAGTCAGTAAATAATAACTATACATTATTATTATGCAGTGATTATAAAAGATTTTAGTAATCAAAGAAATTACCAGAAGAATAATTTGTAAGGAAAACACTAATAGTAGCATATGCCTAAGAAACTATCCCCTGTTGGTATATGAGAACAGATTTTTTTAGATGACATTTGTTTGAGAAATATAAGCAGTGGGTAAGACAAATTTTAAGTCAAAGAGGATTGCTTAGAGATAAAATGAGAAGATTTACTAGCTTAACTTTTGATATAGTAACATAATCAGTATAATGTTTGAAGAATGCATTCTACTCTTTTTCTATTTCAAATAATCTTTTGATCTGTTTTGAAAGAAAATGAGGTCAAACTACTAGCAAACCTCCCTAAGAGCAAGTTAACTAATTAATGCTTGTAAATCACTTGAGGCTATCTTCTCATTTCTGCCTGTTCCCCTTGGCCTCGGCCACTGTTGGGTCTCCCTCTGTGGTCAGGGAAAATTTGTCACACCAGAGATCTATAAGGGGATGGAAGGCAATGAGACTCTGGCCCCTTGGAAGTATAAAGTGCTGTAAAGATACTAAGAAATAATGAGATCTGCCTAGGCTTTACAAAAAAAAAAAAGTAAAATCAGACTGTTATAGTATTTGTTTCTAGTATTGTTATTAAAACACCATGAATAAAGGAGCCTAATGTAATAATCTTCAATAGTTACCCATCCCCTTGGTTTCACGCATGTTGATAAGTATACAGTATGTAAGTTAATTTTTGCTCCTGTTCATTTTATTATAATGTAAAATCTGAAACATTTGTAAAATGATCTCAATGATGCTAATACTTAATTTAAATAATTAAATTTTAATTGTAGAAGAATCAGCCCACTATCTTAAACTAGCATGACATGTTTAGCAACTATAAAGCCTATTGCTTAAAAGCAAATTTTAAACTGCAGGCCCAGAGTAGGTAAATCAAGGATATGCTAGGTGAAATGCTTGCAGGCTGGATTTTCATTAGAATATCTAGTCTTGTGATTGAAATAAAACACATGTTCCTTTGTCAGTAAGGATGTTTTACATCTTGTCAAAAATCTTTCTTGGTCATCTAGTGTGTCAAACTCTCCAGCTATTTCCTTTCAGCCTGAACTAATTAGGTTCATAGAAAGCAAACTGACATTTTGGAAGATGTGATTCCATTGTTTAATGTGTGTTGTTTTTGCCAGGGGGAAAGATGCTCCTTCTCACTCCAGATGTGGCATTATTTCTTCTGGGCTCTTCATCATGATCTCTGGACCATTCTACCCCCCACGTTAGCCCAGAAGATTCTAACGGAAGTTCTGGAGAAGTCTTTGGGTCTACTGGCCTCCAGATATGCTCGGGCCTGTCCCAGTTACAAGAGAACTCCGCAGATAAGGTACTTGGCACTGTGAAAACCATTGCCTTTCAAGAAAACCTTTTCACCATTTACTATAAAGTAGAATGTAATTCTGAATCTCAGGACATGACTCCTTGTATACTTGACATGTTTCTAACATCTGAAAGGAAATCATATTCAATTATCTTGAGATATTTAAGAGGAAATATGGAACTTGAGTCAAATCATTTTGCTCTTTTTTCTTCTTAAAATCATGTGTAGAAACCACTCGTTTCTAAAAAATGATTGAAGATATATCTCGATATATCTTCATTTTTTAACCTTCATATATGTGAAGGTTAATAAATAAGATGAGAATATTAAGGCACTAAAATGGAGTAAAAAAGCAGTGTTGTGATAGAGCAGTGGATTTGACTGAGGTTCTAAGCCACCAGGGGATTTTAGTTCTTAGGGTTTTTATTTTTTAAATCCTTTAAGTAGTGTGCCTTCATTAAGGAAACTCCTTTGTCATTTTTCTCCTTAACATATTCTAATTACTTCTTTCCTTCTTTCCTTTATTTTGTTTCTTCCTTTTCATTATGTGTAACTAAAAGCCAGTTCAACAATAAGTGGAATCACAGAATATAGGAGACAGAGTCACTGGATATTAAATTAAAGACTGAATTATAGTCCAATTTCACAAGTTATCTATGCAATGAATACTACAAAAATGTGCTTACATGACAACAAGTCTATATTAACAGAAGGCTTTGTTTTATAAATATTCCGACTAATGTGATAAAGACCTGCCTTTTAAGTATAGGTATAAGTACATACAGATATTTTAGGAGGAACCTGCAGACCTCAGAGGCTTTTTCTTTTATTTGGCAGTAGGAATCATTTTTTGATCATGTTCTTGTAAAGCAGGCTGCATTTGAAGGGCATTTAGGTCCTGCTACAATGTTTCATAAATATGGTATTTCGCACGGGCTGTTTTGAATTACTGACCAAGCTTTTTTTTAATGAACTCCAAAGAATAGATGGAAAATTTCTTTTGAGAGCAAAGAATACCTTCATTCTTTTTCCTTATGTAGAATAAATCACTTTTGACTATGAGGTGGCAAGTCATTATAAGATGTTTACTATTAACTCATGAAATAGGTAGTATATTTAATTAAATAATTGTACTATAGAGACTTTTGGTTTTTATTTTCTGGGTGGTTACATAATAATGCCATGCAGAACTAGAGTGATTTCTTCTAATTTTTCTACATAAAATAAATTTATTTATTTATTTATTTATTTATTTATTTATTTATTTATTAAATATATTTTATAGAGGAAGGGAGTGGGATAGAGAGCTAGAAATATCGATGAGAGAGAAACATCGATCAGCTGCTTCCTGCACACCCCCCACTGGGGATGTGCCTGCAACCAAGGTACATGCCTCTGACCGGAATCGAACCCGGGACCTTTCAGTCCGTAGACTGACGCTCTATCCACTGAGCCAAACCAGCCAGGGCTAAATATATTTATTTGTATGTTTAATCCTAAACTACCATTCATTTTGAAATCAATGTGTGTGTATGTGTGCATATATTTTAGATTTGAAATTACTTAATCAGCAAGTAGAGTAAATGGATGCAAACACAATTAAACCTTCCTAAAGGTGATTATTGATGCGCTTAGTATTCCAGTAGCCTCCAACTGTCAAATACCACAACCATATTTATGATCTACACTAATAAAAGACAAACATGCAAATTGACCATACCTTTGCTACACCTTAAGCCACACTCACCAGCCAATCAGAGTGACTGTGTGCAAATTAACCCAACCAAGATGGCGGCCGGCAGCCACGGAGCTGAAATGAACAGGAGACTTGGTTGCTCCAGTGATGGAGGAAGCCAAGCTTCCTGGCCGGCTCTGAGCTCCACTGAAGGCAACAAAGTTTCAATTATAGAAGGTAAATAAATCCCAGAATAAAAAAAAATTAAAAAAAAAGGAGAGGCTGGGATCTTCTGTTGCCAGGGGGCTTGGCCAGCCTAAAAACAGCCATCAGCCCCTCACCCAGGCTGGCCAAACCTCCATGGGGTGAGGGTCCCCACTGTGGGGGGCTTGACCAGCCTGCAAACAGCCATCAGCCCCTCACCCAGGCTGGCCAGGCACCCCAGTGGGGACCCCCACCCTGAAGGGGGTGTGACAAGCCTCTTCAATCTTCAGTTGTCTTCAATCTTCAGTAGTCTTCAGTCTTCACTCCGTGCCTGCATATGCAAATTAACTGTCATCTTTGTTGGGTTAATTTGCATACTCATCCTGATTGGCTGGTGGGTATAGCGGGTATAGCAGAGTGATACCAATTTGCATGTTTCTCTTTTATTAGTGTAGATACTAAAATTATATATATATATATATATATATATATGTAATAGCAAATTTTCTTTTAATCTGACTTTTCTTTTACTGAATGTAATTTCAATGAAAGTTTCCTGAACTTCTTGAATAGAATCCTGATAATGCAAAATAAAAACATATATTTTTTAAAAGCCCCCCTAAAACTCTTCACTGTTATAGACCTCACAATCCCTAAATATAATGGTATTATGGAAACTCATAACCTAGTTTTGATGCCTTCTGTCTTTAATCTCCAAAGCTCTGATATCTGAACAAATATTTATATTCTTATATATATTTAATACAAGAAATATAAAAGATAGTATATATGCCAAGTAGAAAGGCACTTTTTTAACGTAATTTTCTTCTTTTTCTTTCTAATAGACTTGATGTCACAACAATTTTAATATGCACTGAGAACATGTTATGGTCAGTTTGCACATCTGTACAGAAACTTTTGAATCCTCATGAATATATAGATGATAAAATTTTTAAAATTTATACCCATTGTAATAATCTGTTGACAACATTAGTCATTTTGACTTCACCATTAACTGACTTATATCAGTAAGTATCAAATATATTTTCTTTTTAGCTATTACAATATAGAAAATAATGGGATTTAACAGTTATTTTCATCCTACTTACTGAATTGTGTAAGTTGTAAGTAGAAATTTTTTGAAGTATGTTTTTTATATTGTGAATTGGGCTGTTGTACAAA
This sequence comes from Myotis lucifugus, assembly GCF_000147115.1. NCBI lineage: Eukaryota > Metazoa > Chordata > Mammalia > Chiroptera > Vespertilionidae > Myotis > Myotis lucifugus. Next base: position 25,951,230 of record NW_005871048.1, read on the forward strand.
ACTAACACTAACTAACAGGGGTTTCTTCATTCTCAAAGCAAGTTAGTCTGAATACTGTGTTATGTCTCTATTGGTAAATTTCATTCAGTTGATAAGGCTCCAATACAGTTAGGACCATTTTAAGCTTTACTCTTTGAGTTATTTAAATGATCAAATTATATTATTATATTAATGAGTTGGTTATTTCAGTCATAGCTTGAAACTCTATGAAAAAAAATTATATCTAATGGCTTTTAAAAAATATTTTTAGCTTTTAATTTTATATAGATTGATTTGTTCTAATAAAAATTTAACATTAAAAATTTGTTCTAAAATATGCCCGAATCTGGAAAAGACTTCATAGTTCCACACTGTCAGTTAATCTACCATAGATTTTCACTTTTAGTATTGGCTCTAGTGTCTGAGCTAGTAATGGCAAGTGGAAATAGGACTAAGCAATTACTTTTTAATAATGTTGATGTAGTTTACTTAGCTAAATAAGTAATATTTAGGGAGATTAAAATTTCTGAACTACTTTTCTGGTTTATTTTATTCAAATTTGTAATAGAGAAAAGTTTGGGGTAGATTTTCTAATATAGTAATATAATTTTGTTTAAACCCTCCTCCAACAAAGTCACTTTACCTTGAAAAACTAGATAATTTCATAATTTATTTCTTGGATAGTAAAAAAATTAGACATACAGTATTTCTGTTTTTTAGGATAAACTAGGTAAAATATTCCTTTCTTAGCACTCCGATAAGGGCAATATATGAATCGTGGTTTTCAGAAAATTTTGAGGTTTTTTGTTTTTTTTTTGTTAGAATTTCTGAGTAAATAACTTGGATTTCAATTTCCCATAATTTTCACCTGCTGTTTGACTTTCAACTAACCCATTCTTTATAGATTGTTCCTTCTGGCATTGAAAATTAAATTAATTTTAGAAATAGAGAATTCTTTCAGAAAGGGGGAGAAACAGTGAGATAAACTATTAGACATTTGGGATTAAATATATAATGGTTCATAATCATAAAAACTCAAGGTCTGAAATCCATAGTAAATCTTAGTAAACTAAACTGATTTACCATATGAAAAAATCGTTGTGTTCTTAGTTAAATGCATCATTTCATCTAAGGGGAAGGCCCTGTGAAAATCAGGAACAAAGTTGACAAATTTCATGGATTGGTCATGGTGAGCAATATTGAATTTCATGGTTAGTCACAGATGAATAGAAAAATTTTAATCCCCAATGCATTTGTAAAACAAATAAATTATTATCAAAGATTGCATATTTTAATAATAATAATGTAATATACATTTATTATTGTTAACCTATAGCCTTTTAATACATTTTTAAACAACTATGCAAGTACTCAAATCTCTGTGATTTGTGCATTAGATATTGCGCTATAACCTCATTCAACAAATTTAAATTGCTAATTTCAACCAGTATTATAGAACATTTTACACCATCTACTGCCTCTCGTTTTTCTTTATAAAACAGATAGCCATGTTGCTTTGAAGTATGAACAAAAATCTAGATATACTTTAATTCCTTTTTAATCTCACTTTATAAAAATTTTCTCAAATTTTATACATTCATGTTGGTTTAAATTTTATGTTTGTCTTCCAAGATTATAAATCCAATCTTTAAAATATATTTTGCTTTTGTCTTGGCAAATAAATCTACAGGGCAGCATGTTCTCACCAATTAGGAAAAAAATGTACAGACATTACAAGAACCCTATTGACTTACTTAGCTTCCCTTCATAGACAAGATATGAAGTTGTTATAAGTATTTTAGAAAAAACTGTATTTCCACCTCACATTAAAAAATTAAACTACATGCTTTGAGGAAATGGTGAAAAGTAACAATAAGATGTTGATAGTATTGACTTTTTTTATAAACTATACCTAACGTTTTCACTCTATTCAGTGTTTGGCAAACTGCGGCTCGGCAAACCGCGGCTCTTTGGCCCCTTGAGTGTGGCTCTTCCACAAAATACCGGCTCTTCCACAAAATACAGACCTCTGCGCATGGGCCATGAAGTTTCAATTGCACTGTACATGCGCGCCCGCATGTGGCTCGCGAGCTGCAGTTTGCCGACCACGGTTCTATGTAATATGCCTTTTTGGAGGGTGACTGCCTTTATTCCAAGCAGTTCTGACAGATAAATTGAATGTATTTTCCTTTCTGAGTTTAGTATACGACCTAAATCCCAGGTCAGGAATATATGATTTTAAAATCTTTTCAGGAAGAATGAAACCTGTTTGCAAAAATGTTCTTTTTTACTCTCCTTAGTAGATTTCTTTTATAATGTTGTAAAAGGAGTACTTTAGGTTTGCCCTCTAGGGCAGTGGTCGGCAAACTCACTAGTCAACAGAGCCAAATATCAACAGTACAACGATTGAAATTTCTTTTGAGAGCCAAATTTTTTAAACTTAAAACTATATAAACTCTCTCCCTCCTCCTGTCCAAAAAGCGCTCTCTCTCTCTCTCTCTCTCTCTCTCTCTCTCTCTCTCTCTCATCGAACCTCAGGCCCTTCAATCCACAGGCCAAAGCTCTATCCACTGAGCCAAACCAATCTGCACTCTTCTCCTCTCCTTTTTTTTTTAGGGCATAAGGCAGAGGGTTTTCAAGCCGTACCAAAATGAGGAATAAAGAACTCTACTTCTCTACTTGGACACAGAGCAGTCCAAGTAAGACCCCAGAGGCTTGAAATAGTGTACAAGTTGGGGAATTATGATGTGTTCCAACCATAAAGTGAAAGAAAGGATGGAAGGAGATGAGGTTGGAGAAAGGGGTCCCAGGCTGTCCTCACATGGAAGTCATTACAAAGCCTCTCTTTCCCACACTCCCTCTTCACTCTCTCTCTCCCTTTCACCAGGTTCACCTATTTGCTTTAAAATAACCCCTCAATTGAAAATTGAAAACAATTCAGGCCTTAGTCAGGATTTTCACCTTTATCCTGAGAACAGTAGGAAACCATTTGGCAAACTTAATTAAATGAGTGGTCAGAGCAGGTTTTGTTTTTAAGTTTATTCTCGTTGCTCCATTGAGAATGGTCTGAGAAGGAATGGACAAGAAAGATTTGGACAGAGCAGTCAGGTGGTGATAGGTAAGAGAGATCATGGTGAACTGAAGTGGTGGTAGCAATAAGATAGAAGGAGTATTGGACAGGTGTGGAAAGTATTTCTAAGGTAGAATTGATAGGTCTTGCTAATGGATTGAATGATCTTTCACCCTCTCTGCATCCACCCTTTTGGGCATTTAACTTTGAAGTGTCCTCTGCCTCTGTCTCTGGACTTGACCATGTGCCTGGCTTTGGGTAATAGAATGAAGCAGAAGTGCAAGTATGGTGCTTCTAAGTCTACAACTCGAGAGGCCTTGCTCTTTCTTGTGTTTCTGTCATCTCCATGAGGACATTCCTGAGGTAGCCTACTGGCATGGAACAGATACGTGGCAGACTTGAAGTGCCCAGTCAGCCCAGTTGAGACTCGTCTAGATCAGTGGTTGGTAAACTCATTAGTCAACAGAGCCAAATATCAGCAGTACAACGATTGAAATTTCTTTTGAGAGCCAAATTTTTTAAACTTAAACTATATAGATAGGTACATTGTTATTAACTTAATTAGGGTACTCCTAAGGCTTAGGAAGAGCCACACTCAAGGGGCCAAAGAGCCGTATGTGGCTCGCAAGCCGCAGTTTGCCAACCACGGCTCTTGGGAAAGAGACCTGCTGAAACATAAAATATTCACCATGTATTTTCCAAAGTGCTTATCACTTGTAGTTCTTTCATAAAGGCGTTAAACTACACATTAGGAAGTGTGGTCAATGTGCATTCATACATACACTCAGACAATGGTTTCGTATCATATTGTGCCAGCATAGAATGCTAGTTTTAATTTGTACATAACGAATTAACAAATTAATTCTTAGAATTTTATAATTTAGTTTCAACTCAACTAATGTTGTTGCCTCCCTCGCCCCTGTGATTAAACACAAGGAATGCAATGCTGCAAAAGAGGAAATAACCTGTCTTTAATAATTTCGGGAAGTCTGATAAAAGTTTTAATGACAAAAAATATTTTGATGTGTCATATAAAAACTCTTATAAGTGGAAACTTTTTGAAGGTATACTGTCCCCAATGTTTTAACATTTAATAACATGAAAGAATACACAATGTACCAGGCAAAGGCTGAAGTCATCACAACTAGGTCAGAATGGAGATCACTAAGCCAAAAGCAGCAGAACTGTCTTGGAGTTCACTTGGTGTCACTCATATGGCTTTTGAATGACTAAATTCCAAGGTATCCCAATGTTGTGTCTCTAGTTTCAAACTCGTGCCAGATCTTTTGAAGCTATGTTCTTCTTAGGCTTTTATTAATTAATTAATTTATTTTTAAATATATTTTTATTGATTTCAGAGAGGAAGGGAAAGGGAGAGAGAGAGAGAATCATAGGTCAGCTGCCTTCTGCACACCCCACACTGGGGATCAAGCCCACAACCTGGGCATGTGCCCTGACAGGGAATCAAATCGTGACCTCCTGGTTCACAGGTCAGCGCTCAACCACTGGCTGAGCCATGCTGGCTGGACTGTTATTTATTTTTTAAAAACTATTTCACAGTCCCTCACAAAACAAAATATATTGGTCTAAAACTTTGTTTTTTACACCTCTAGAATGTCTGGAAATCTTTGGAAAACAATTAGGTACTTCCTGAAAATGGAAAGCATAGAATATGCATAAGTAAAATGCTGAGCATTTGGTCATATGACTCAGCAATTTTACTATAGGTTTATACCCGAAAGAAATAAAAACATATGTTTACACAAAGATTTGCACACAAATGTTCACAGCAACATTTTTCATAATAGAACAAAGTGGAGCGAACCCAAATGCCCATCAACTGATGAATGGATAAACAAAATGTGGCATATCCATATAGGGGAATATTATTCAGCAATAGAAAGAAATAGAGTACTGATAGATATTACAACAGAGGTGAAATCAAAAACATGCTAAGTGAAGAAAACCAGACATAAGAGCGCACAAATTTACTAGAAATGTCCAGAATAGGCAAATCCATAGAAACAAAAAGTAGGTTAGTGGTTGCTCAGGGGGAAAAGGGAGAATGGTTAGTACCTGCTAATGGGTGCAGGGGTTTCTTTTGAGGCTAATCAAAATGTTCTAAAATTAGATAGAGGTGAAGGTTAAATATCTTAGAATCCATTTTACTGTACACTTAAAATGGGCAAATTTCGTGGTATGTGAATTATATCACTCAATAAGCTGTTAAAAGTGAGTAAAGACTGAATGGAAATAAAAATAACAAATACTTAAAATGTAGAAAAAAATGATGTCTGCAGGATGCAAAATAATCCAGAAAGTGAAGTTTCTTATCTTTGCTATTTTGTTTAAGATTAAATGACTGACTCCCTTTGTTCCCATTCCCTCTAAACATTATTTTAAGGGAATATTACTATTTTTAAAAACCCACAACACTGAAATCAAACAGCTTTATGTATGGTCCTAATAGGGTAAAAATACTGGTAAAAGGCTAGTAATTAACTTTTGAGAAGGCCTTTGTTCTGAATCTTTGACTAGCTGGTTTCTGCTCTGTTCTCAGGGGTCAAGTCTTATTCTATCTCTCTACCATATGTTCTCTTCTCAACCTGCCCCTTGGCTGTGTACCACCCAAGACTGCTCTTCACAGATGGCCCCCAAATTCATCCTCCTTTCTGCTAAGCAGGGTCTGACAATACCTTTTATTCATATTTCTTTTTTTATTTAACCAGTAATTACTATGGTTGACCTTTACTATGGTAGACTATAGGCCAAGCATTGTGCTAGTCATTTTCTAACTTTAATTCATCATTTTCTAACCTCGAAGAGTTATTTTCATCATGAGAAACACAAGCCAAGGGGGGCAAAAGAAATATGGGGAACCGTGTTTTACTTCAAATGTATCTTTATTTCTCTCACTTAATGAAATTTAGGCAACTACTTACAGTCCCAGGGGTAACACTGGTTTATGAAAGCAAAGCAGTGACTTAATATCATGTCTAAAATGGTAAAGTAGATTGAATTTGGCTGTCTCTATGTATTCGTGATTAGTTGCTTGTGATTTTAAGGCAATCAGAAAGGCTCCATGGCCTCAGTTATCTCAAGTATTCCAGGGCTTTCTCAATAGTTTAGTTTCAAACCAGTTCTACTTCTTGATATTTTTATTTACTGAGCACCTCTAATGGCTCAGGCACTGTGGTAGGCACAGATGATACAAGACATCTGACCTGACTCTTGGGCTGCCTTGTTTCCATGTTGGAGGTTTATTTCATTAACATTATAGATTGAGACACAATTCTCCTGGGAGGGCAGCCAAAAGCAGGTTGGCATAAGAGAAGCGTAAAACCCAGCCAGCTCTTTAGTTTATCACTTATTCTCACTTTTTATGTGCATTGGATTTATTTCATTCTAGCAGCTGGCTGCATAAGCCCAAGGAATAAATCAATGTATTAATGCAAAAAAGGAAGGAAGATAGCATAATTGTAGATCTGAGGACCAGGAGGCTGAATCTGGGGTAGAGTGCTCAAATGGTCAGGTGTGATGAGGCCAGAGGCAGTGTTAATGGGAGAGAAGGGGCCTGGGTTAGCTGATGTTGGGAAAAGGGCAAAGGCAAAGAATGTCCCCATATTCATTCTACTACCTTAACAAAGCCATCTTTACAATATGCTAATTTGGGAATGTGAGTACATGTAGTCTGCTCCAACCAAGAGACAATTACTTATTTTTAAAGGAGTATTTAAGTTTGCTATGTCAAAATTCTTTATGTCTGGTGAAAAATATAATTCCGTAGCTCATACAATTGTATTTTACTCTTCACTATGAATTATTTAGAGTATCCTCTCTTTTAACTGCATACGAGAATATCATTAGAGGTTATCTAATAGCTAGCTCATCATTTCATTCTCCCGTTGAGGCTTGTGGGCCAATTTCCACCCTGTTATACTCTCCAGAATAATGAAACTAATTTGGGATCTTGCTGTGGAATTAAATGCTCATACAGATCCCACCCCCTCTGAGACTATAAACATCTGCCATTACATTTCTTATAGCCAAATAATCTTACTATTACCAGTACAACTGAGAAACCATCAGTGAAGTAAAAGAGGTTAGGTACTGGCAGAAATGTTCTGGGAAGTATTAGATTGCCAGTGGTTTGTAGTCTAAGAAAATTTGGCACCAATAACCATTCCATTATTATTAGATCCTCCATTATTTTTCTAAACTTGAGGATAAAACTGTAACTAGGCAACCGTTTAGACTTTTAGGAATTTCACATCAGTTTTGAGATGGTCATAGACCGTAAGGAGTTATTTACAACTGTCATTATACCAATAATACCTTACATACACTGAGTCCTTATTATATACAACGCACTTGGCTAAGTTCATTATATGCATTATCTGAATCATCACACTGAGGTGACTGTTATTATTATCCCCATTTTACAAATGAGAAAACTGAAGTGAAATAAATTGAAAAACAACATTACACATCTAATAAAAAGCACACTCATGGTGCAAACCCAGGCTGTCTGGCTCCAGAGCTCCTGCATGCCTTTAAATGATCTTCAGTGGCTAGCTGAACATGACGGAGAGCACATTCTAGGAAAGGTATTTATTCTTAGAGAAATAGGGTGGCTCCAAATAACTGGACACATGGGAATTTATGCAAAGAGCTCAAAGAGGTAGGCAAAGTAGGCAGAGACTATGATCCTACCGTCTCCAGTTCCTCCTGCTCTTTCACAACAAGCCCCTTCTCTTTTGTCCCATGCTTCCCCCCAGTCTGTCACTGCCTTTGAGACTCCCTTTCTTTCCAGACCCCTTGCGGCATCTCCTCTCATTTTATACCAGGTCCCTCCTTTTTTCTAGCCCCCTGGCTATTGCATGTTCCTGCTCTGCACCTCTCCTTCTTGGCCTCTCTACCCAAGACTCTGGAACACTGCTGGCAGAAAAGCACTCAGCTGTCCTTTTATATCTTTTGACAATATAAAATCCCATTTTGTCCAATCTCTAAAGAGCTACCTGTTCCATCACCTACTTTGGTCAAACCCCCTACAAGCCCCCATCCCACTATTTGTTAGCAGATGGCCTTGCCCCTGTACTTTTCTGAGAAAACCCAGACCATCATGAATGCACTTGGACTTCTCATCTCCATTCGTAATAATTATCTTGATCCCTACTCACCTCGATATCCTTTGATAGGTGATCAATGTATCTCTTTTCCCAAGCAAAGCAAATATTTTCACCTAACCACATTTACATCCTATTCCACAATGTTAGAATATTCTTTCTACTCGGGTTCTTCCCCAACCTCTTCTGCATTAAAATGTATCCCTTCTTGACTACTGTTTTTCCCTCCTAAAAATATAGTTTGTGCTCATTGTCTCCACTTTGACACCTACCATTCACTCAATACATTCATCATTTAGACTTTTAACAGAATTGCATCACTGCAATTGCCCTCATATTGCTAAATGAACAGCATGGATCAGGTTATCCATGCATACCCAATCACTAACTCCAATTTTTGTTTCTCCATTTCCTTACTCTCTCTGCACCTTTTGACACTATGAGCCATTTGTCTTTTTTTGGCTTCCCTATTGTCACTGTCTTCTGGTTCTTTGCCTACTTCTCTGATTATTCCCTCTTGGTTGCATTTGAGTGCTGCTTTTTCTCACCTCACCCTTTAAATATCAATGTGTTCTGGAGTTCTTTCCTTGACCATCTTTTCATTTTCCACTCTTTCTTTGGGTGACTTCACCCATTCCCATGGCTTCACTGTCATGCTAATGATGTCCACATCAGTATCTTCAACCCAGATGTCTCTTGTATAGGTTAGATTAATAAATCCAAATTCCTGTTGTGTGTCTCTTTTTGAATGTACTTCAACTGTCTGCAGCTCCTTCAACATATCTAAAACTTAAGTAAATATCTGCAAGTCATCTTACAGATCTTTTTCCTCAATTCTTCTCACTTCTGCTTTTCCCTCATGCCATCTCCAACCACATGTCATTAGGGGATGAATATCGTTAACCATATTAATTTAATTTATATTGACGTTTGTCTCCTATTCACTATCTCCTCTGTTTCTAACTTTAGGACCTTGCCATCTTCTATCTATCTACCACAGTATCATCTTCATTATCTCCCTTCCTCCACCTTGATCGTCACTAGTCTATTTTCCTCACTTGTATTCAAGTGACTTTTCTAAAATGTAAAATAGGTGGTGTCACTCTGATGTTATAAACACTTCAGTGAATGCTCATTGCTGATGCAAAATCCAGACTCCCTAGAAAAGCATATCCTGGTATCCTGACTAGCTTCTGCTTATCTCTCTAGTTCACACAATGGAATGCATGGAGTGGATATATGACCACCTGATTTTGAAACCTATTTAAGGAGTTTTGTTCTATTTTGAAAATTAGTGAGGAAATGGCTTTCAAAGAGGAGATGATATACTAAAAGTATAAAAAAGTCTAAGTATATTTCATTAGAAGGTGTTTTACTTGACAAGATAAATAGGAGAGAGTCAAATTTAGAAAATGCAAAGGCACAAAAAGCAGGATGTGAAACGAAAAAACAGGGACTGGCATTCACAATGAAATTCTATTCTACATATTATCTAAAAGATGCTATTGTTCCTATACTTTATAGAAAGAGAAATAGTCCCACTTCAAACAATTCCATTTCTAAAGTGGTCCCATTGTCGCTCTTAACTCCATGTGGGCAAATACAGCCTCCTGTTACTATAAATTTTTTATTAACCAGACTATCTACTAAAGATTTTATGTCGCAAATCCTTTCATATTACCTCAAGATATATTGTTGAATTTGGGCCAATCTAGAAAAATGTCAATTCTCCAAAGATAGTTGGAGACCAGGCAGTCTGGCCAAATTGTTCACATTTTGAAATAAAAATCAAATATTTTACAGTTAAATTCTTATTTACAAGCTCTCTGTAGGCCTCTAAGAAAATACAAAATTAATTATAAATTTTCATTAATTGTTTAGTTTTTGTAAATCTCTTTAAAGAGTAAAAAGAGGAACCTTTATGCTAAACATTTTTACATTAATGAAGCAAATGTGACAAAATATTGACATTTATTGGATCCAAGTTGAGGAGGGAGAGATAAGAGGTATTCATTGTACTATTATTCTTTAAATATTTATTTTTGACAAATTTTATAATGTGAGTTTTAAAAAAATTAAATGATAATGGTATTGTCATAACCTTCCCAAGTGTAAGGATTGTTATATAGAGGCCTCTGACTCACCTACTGGCATAAATCCCAAGTGGATGATATGGATGCATTGTCCATTCTAGCACAATACAAAAAATCATTACCATTGAATACTAAGTAAAAATAAAAACTGCCATTGTCTCCATAGTTAATGCTTCCGGTATACCCTGAAATAATTTTTTTTATTTCCCCAGGGCCTTTCAGCATGACATAGATGATTCTGCTTCAGATTCCTTAAAACCACTTTTTAAGCAACCATTACATTGGCTTTCTTGCATATCGCATTTCCATCCTTCTTCACTCAGGTGAGAACCTCTAAATGCTATCCTAGTTATAAATCTACATTTTTAAACTTTAATGGAAACTTTTATCCACAGAGGTAAGTGCATCTTACAAAAAGAACTTACAAATTTTTATAATACCACAGGTAAGTAAAGAGTATTGTGTGTGTTTTTTTAGATCAAATATCCAAGGCACGGGCCTCCTAATTATTCTACTAACTTATAGCTTTACTGAAATAGCAGGAAAATGTTATTTTTTTGGAGTTTAGTTCTATTTTAGCTAATCTCCTAGTCATTTAAAAATTCATCCTTCTTGACCCATAACTGGGGATTTGGCAGTTCTCCAATTAATTATCAAAAAAGACAGCAAAACTGATTAATTCATGTAACTAACTCAGATCCTTAGTAAAAGTAGAGAGAGGAGTAACTTTTAAAATTATTGATAGGGTAATTCACTTTTATTATTTTATTAGCAGTAATTTACTAGTAAATATAAGAAAAGTCATTTAAAGCATGAAATGTACTTCCAGAGTAATCTGATGACATTTTGTGGCATCATGTAGAAAATTAGTTTGATTCTTTGCTAAATATATCATTAGAAAGTATCTTTCCTAGGTATCTGTGAGTAACTATATTATGTGTAGCTAAAGGACATATTGTTAATCCCCATAGATTCTTGATTCATCTAGGAAATACATTATCAGTGATTTCATCATCTAAATTGTCTGACTGTATATCTTGAGGAACAAGAGTCCCACCCATAAATAGAGGGTTGTGAGAATCTTATACACAAAGTCATTATAGACATAGCAAACATGTATGATTTACCTGTTACATGCATATCCTCATATAGTTAATGGGGACTCCAAGATCAGTGAGACACAGACCTTACCTTCAAAGACCCCAATGTATTGTTGTTACTTCACTTAAATGTAAAACTTTTTCAACATCTCTGGTTAATTCCTTAGGATTGATTCCTAGAAGTGGAATGCCCTCAATACTCTGTCCACTTGCATGTAAATACACACTTATGTCATTGAGAATTCAATAGCCAATATTTTAATGTTCATTATTGGAAAAGTAACAAATTAAACAAGTGGATCTTTTACAGTATCAGTTAAGCAAACAACCTGGTCATTTTGATGAGTTCCCAAACTTCTAAACATGTTTGTTCTCCATATTATTTTCACATTTGTATTATCTGCTTTTATCTTAACCTATAAGACTTCCACCTCTAGGCTTGCTCTGTTCAGTCCAGCTAGAGGCCTGGGAAGGCAGCATAGAAATGGGTTTTCTACCTTTCAAATAGCTACTTGTTATAATTAAGTTCTTTCTCTCTTTCCTACCTAAAGCCAGCATAAATGTAGTAAGACATTTCTCTCTGCTCTGTGTAGCAACCAATCTCCAGTATTATCCTAACAGAAAGATTAAAACATAGGGTGGCTAGTCGGACCATAGTAGAAATGTGATTTGATACAAGCTTCTGGAGGGCATTTTAGTAAGCTGTATTAAAAACCTTAAAAACATTTATGCCCCTTTATTCAGCAAGTCCATTTCCAGGAATAAATCCAATCATAAAGAATTAACCAGCCCTGACCAGTTTGGTTCAGTGGATAGAGCATTGGCCTGCGGACTGAAGGGTCCCAGGTTCGATTCCAGTCAAGGGCATGTACCTTGGTTGCGGGCACATCCCCAGTAGGGAGTGTGCAGGAGGCAGCTGATCGATGTTTCTCTCTCATCGATGTTTCTAACTCTCTATCCCTCTCCCTTCCTCTCTATAAAAAATCAATAAAATATATTTAAAAAAAAAGAATTAACCAGAACTGTTGACAAAACTATATGTAAGGATGTTCAAGGAAGCATTATTTGTGAATGAAAAAAATGGAAATAAATATCCCACACTATGGAATTAGATAAATCAATTATGAGATAGCCATATAATTGTCTAATGTGGAGTCATTAAAAAGATTGATTTAAAAAATATTACATGACAAATCATTGTGATTTATAGTTAAGGGCAAACTGCAGGTTAGTAATTATGACATCATCAAAGCTGTCCCAGTTTTTAGAGTGAACTGAATACTAGACTTGCAAAGTGCTTCATATATATTATCTCTCTCAAACCTCACATGGGTCTGTGAGGTAAGCATTCATGTGCTTCTTTTGTGGAGATTGAAGTAATAAGAAGAGAACAAAGCTGGGAGCAGACTCTGAACCTAGGTTTGTCCCCCTTAAAGTTCAAGCTCTTGACAACTACACATCCACCTTTCAAAGGGAGAGCAGTTCAAGGGGATGTTAACAGGTGTGCATGGGAAATCTAAGATGGTTAGTTTTCCATTATGTACAGTCTTTTTTTATGGTTCAACTTTGTGGGGTCTCTGATATATTAATGTAGAGTGTTTATTTCCAAGGGGGGGTGGTGGGATCTAGTATGCTGATTCCCCAAACTTGCAGGATGAGAGAACCCCTAGATCCCCAAGGATGAACAGTTATTAGAAGGTGGGATACTATTGAGTAGTAGTGAGCCTTAGCATTAAAAATGTATGTATTAAAACAAGCACTGAGAGGATATATACTAGAGAGTTCATAGTTTTTATCGTTGTATGGTAGGATTGCAAACAATTCTAAATTTTATCTGTGTGGTTTTCTATATTTTCCAAATTTCTTATAACAAAACAATTTCATTTTATTAAGATAAAAACATTTTTAAAATTAAGAAGAAACCCAATTTTTATTGCTCCTTTGTTCACATGACTTACCCTATAATCTCCGTACAGATGATTTCTAGGTCTGCATTCTAGCTCTGAGCATTTGCCTTTACCGGAACATTGCATGTCCAGCGGCCCATATTTCTTGAATGATCCACTGTATTACTAGAAACCCAACGTGATGTCCTCAACTGATCCTTCCACACATGGTGTCTTTTCTTCTAGGAGTGTCTATTCTTCAGTGCTTTGGGGCAGAACCTTTAGTATGGTTTCCACGTGGAACGGCTTCTTTGCCTGTTCCTAGAGTGTCACCCTCTGCATCTGACTCCTCCTTCCGAGTTTTCTTAGAACCATCCTTTCTCTCCAACCCATTACAACAACCTTAGTCCATTTTACTATTGTTTGGCATTTTTAAGATACTGCTCTCATTCTACCAGTCACCTGCTCAAGAACCTAAGGTAGCTTCTGTTTCACCCACACTGTCCATTCACGGCTTGTTTCCTGGAGCACTCAAGAGATTCCTGTGCTCCAGCTGTCAGTCTCCTTGCTTGTCTTCAAGACACAGTTCTTTCATACCTTCAACCTTTATTTATTGGTTATTATCAGATCCAGGCCTTTTATTTATGTAGTTTTATCTTCCAGAATGCCTTTGTCTCTCCTTTACTGTTCTAAATTCTCCATGTAAGGTACAGTATGAGCCCCCACTACACTGAGTGCAATATTTTCTGACAATTATTGTCTAACAGGTCTATATAATCTGCTTAGAAAGACATGGCCCATGTGACTTATGATTCAACATGTTCAGAGCAGTGGTATAGTCCAAGGAACCCAGGGCAGCAATAATAGTAATTTCAAAATAACTCAAGTTCTTGATTAATATTTGTCAGACATTGTGATGGGAATTCCTAGACCACCATCATATGACCTTAAAATTCTTTGCCTTGTCATCCATCTTTCTCACATATATCAGCTGTTTCAGTGTGTCTTTTACCCCAAATTGTTATTCAAAACTCCATTTTTCACCTTAGCAACTAAAATGAACTGTTCAGGAAAATAAATGGGTCAGATGAAGACAAACTAAAAATACATTGGGCTTTTCTTTTTTGAAAGGGGGAGTCTTAGAGGAGAGGTGAATGAAGCATTTAATATTATGGAGGATCTTAGTAATTTATCTATTTATTTATTTATTTATACATGTGCATTATTTCAGGAAGAATTTCAGTCAGCTTTCAACAGTATTAAATATATTAAGACTAGAGGCCCAGTGAACAAAAATTCCTGCACTGGAGAGGGGGTCCCTCAGCCCAGCCTGCGCCCTCTCACAGTCCAGGAGTCCTCAGGGGATGTCCTACTGATGGCTTTGTAAGCTGCAGTCTGGCCTCCCTCTCTGGGAGGCAACTGGGGGCTGGCAAATCAGGGGATGGCACCGCCCCCACCACCCCACCATTGCTGCCCGGCCTCCCTCTGCGGGAGGCGACCTGACAGGGTACGGTGCCAGCCTCCCTCATCACTCCTCCGCCGCGGCTGGTCGCCACCCCCTCCCCATTGCCATTCCCTCCCTCTGCCCACTGGCACATGCCTTGGCTGGCCTGGCACCACCTGCTCGCCGGCCCTGCCCCCCACCGACTGTTTATTCAGCTGTTCGGTAGATTTGCATATTAAACTTTTATTATATAGGATAATGAACTAAAGATAGATAAAAAGGAAGAAACAGAATAAGGAGGAAGATTGAAATTATTACTTAAAACGATAGGTACAAATGTAAAACCAGTTGTATGGGCCATAAATTTGTCTATAGGATTTCTAGAGAAAATTATAAAGTATAAACTTGGTTAAAAAATAGAATTTTCATGTTCTCCTAGAACCCCTGGAACAGAGTTTAGAAGACTTTGCTTTAGGAAAAGTAAATGTATTTTCCAAGCAATAAGTAAAATGTGCTGTATTCATTATCCCTAACAATAGTATAGGCTAACAATGTGGGTTGATTTAGAAAGGGTAATCAGTTTCATATTACATTAAACGAAGCCATGGAGAGAATATAGTAAGCCCAAGGTTAATCCTGTGACACCATACTGTCCATTTATGTAATGTTTGTCAGAATACTATCTTATTCAATTATACTGTGATACATTGTCATGCTTTTTATTATTTTCCAAACTTTCACCTTCTTGCGTATTTTAAAATATTTCCAAGTATTTTTCAGGTCTTTCTTAGCTAAGTAGGTCATAACTGCACACTGAATCCAATGAGCACAATCAGTATGAGTAAATAGTCCATTTATTTTATACGATCATTTTGTTTTATGATGGCAACGTGATGTTTTGATCCGTGGCCAGTCCATTCTGAGCTATAGATACTTATTTCTACTATACTTTTGTTTCTATTATGCTTTTACTACATGTAATCCTGTTCTAGATTTATATACTTTTGCCCCTCCCCTAAACATATTAATCTGTCTTTGACTTCATTATATTGTAGACTATGTGGATCTTTTATTCAGTTCACCAATTTGTGCTTGCTTATTCTTTCAATAAACACATGTAAATTTTTTTCTCCAGGTAAGGCATTGTGGTAGGTGTTAATAGTAAGAGAAAAGTTAGGCAGTGAAGTTTGAGACAATGTTCTTTTCCTCAAATAGTTACATATTGGTGAGAAATAACATCTTAGTGACCTCCTTAACGTACAGTATCATTGTCCAGTTCCTCTACCTTGAGACACACTCTCCTGAGGTAGTCTCCCAGTTTTCTTCATTTTCTGTTTCTGTTCCTCTGTCTTCTTTGCAGGTTCATCTGCTTTGACCTGCCCATTAAATATTGAACATCTTCAAAGTTCTATCAGTTTTTCCAGGTGAAATCATACATGCCTGTGGCTTCATGTACTACCTAGGTACTTCCCAAATTCATATCTCTAATTTTAAGCTCTCCTAGGACTACAGACCCATATATCTATGGGTGCAAATAATATATGAATGCTTGCGTTTTCACCTGGAGATTACGAAGACACCTCAAACTCAACATCACCCAAACTAAATTTAGGAAATTCCCCTTCAATTGGATTCTCTTCTATTATTCCCCATTTTGGGTAATGATACCTCCAGGCAATTGTAGAAGCCAGAGACCTAGGAGGCCACCTAAACACCTCCCTCTTTCTATCCTACTATATCCAATTCATTACTAAGTCTCATTGATTTTAATCCCAGATATCTGTTATCCATAGCACCACATTTGCCATCAACTTTCTCCTGACTATTGCAATGACCTCCTAGTTTTCTTTCCATGTGTATATGGACTTCCACTTGCAATATTCTCCAAACTGCACCCATAGATTTCTCACACCCAAATCTAATTTCAAAACTAAATTTTATAATTTCACACATATGGCTTAAAAACCTTCCATGAATTTTCTTTTTCTTTAATATATTCAAAAAAGTTAGCCTGCCCTATAAGACCTACAGAGA
>NW_005871048.1:25968853-25971265 GCF_000147115.1 Myotis lucifugus
AGCGTGTCACAGCATGGACATCGCACGGTCATTCTGCTATTTGGCTGTTCGGTCGATTTGCATATTACACTTTTATTATTATAGATTACCATATTAATTGGTACATTTAGCTGTTTTCACACATTTGATCTGAGTGGTAAAGCTCAGTCATGGGAAGCATGGTCTTATTGAGGAGGTGGCTTCTAGTATCCTGAAGAAAGAACATCTGGGGAGAAGGATGAAAAAAGAGCTTTGCCTCCCAACTGCTGCTGACAGCTGTTCCCCAGGACTGAGGAAAAGAGCTTAGAGAGCTTACAGTCTGATGAGGTGCCAAGCTTTGACATGGAGCCAACAGGCAGGGAGAAGTAATGAGAGCTTTTTAACACCAAACCTCTTAAGTGGCTGTTCCTGAGTGTGGTTGGACAAGCAGCTGGATCTTTGAAAGATTTTCAGAGAGAAAGCTGTGCTTATGGAGCAGTTATTAAAAGAAGTGAATATGTCAAATGAACTAGGTACTGAATGCACCTAGATATCTTAAGGTTTACATGTATTCATATTTTTTTTCTATTATGGTTTAGAGCAGTGATGGCGAACCTTTTGAGCTCGGCGTGTCAGCATTTTGAAAAACCCTAACTTAACTCTGGTGCCGTGTCACATATAGAAATTTTTTGATATTTGCAACCATAGTAAAACAAAGATTTATATTTTTGATATTTATTTTATATATTTAAATGACATTTAACAAAGAAAAATCAACCAAAAAAATGAGTTTGCGTGTCACCTCTGACATGTGTGTCATAGGTTCGCCATCACTGTTTTAGAGGTTCTTATGTCAATAGGAACACAGCAATGGAACCAGCAATGAGATAATAGAAGACAACTATAGGTTTTCCCATGAGACAGATGTGGTTTGTAGATGCATAGTTTTGTAGTCTTGGAAAGTGAGTTAACCTCTGTGAGCTTTAGTTTTCGTGTACTATATGAAACTGTTTATATTTTGGTGAGGAAGTTGAGACATAAATACAATACAATCTTGCTGATCTATTTGAAAACAGCAGGCAATATCATCATGTGCTTCTTGCATCTTGAGACATCTTATTTCTTTAACTTCTGAGATACTCTCATGGCAGAATCATGAGGATTAAGTGAACTAATGTGCCTCCATGGCACTCGTCACATAGGTACTTACTAAACAATCCATCAGTATATTGTGTTAGTGAAGAGCTGTATGTTTCAGGAAGTTGCAGATTTTATCAATTATCTAAGCATGTTTAAAGGACCCACTACAAGTGTGATAAAGTGTAAAAAATATTGAACTGCTTCCTCATGGGGTCTCTGCACTTATCCCAAGTGTGATGCCAGGAGAGATCTTTCTTTTTTTAAAAATATATTTGTATTGATTTCAGAGAGGAAGGGAGAGGGAGAGAGAGGTGGAAACATCAATGATGAGAGAGAATCATTGATTGGCTGCCTCCTGCACACCCCGCACCGGGGATTGAGCCCACAACCCAGGCATGTGCCCTTGACCGGAATTGAACCTGGGACCCTTCAGTCTGCAGGCTGATGCTCTATCCACTAAGCCAAACCAGCTAGGGCAAGGAGAGATCTTTCTTGATCTCCCTGTAACAGGCTATTAATTACCAGTAGATGGGGACCAATAATAGCTAAAAGCTCTAGCCAAATAACTCTGCTCCTCACAAGGAGAGGCTGAGGTATTCATTAGTGTCCAGGGTCTCAGATGCTAGATTAGCCTTCAGAGTCCAAAACTGATACCTGAAATGTAATATTATTTTCAAAATTAAAATTAGATTTTTAGAATTAGGATATGCTAACTTGTATAACATTAAAGTATGGAGCTAGGGCTATGACTTTTAAGTACTAATATCTTTGGATGATTTGGGGGAAATGGGGTCATCTCAAGTGAAAAAGGTTAATTTGCTAAAATCAGGAAATATCCTAGGTCTCATAGGTTGAGACCCTCTAAGTTGTACACCAGATAGTGTAGATACAACCAACTCTGAAAAAATGAGACTGAGTGTCCGTCTACCTTATTGAACAAAGTTATTTAAAATCAAATCCTCTGTATAAACATTCAGGCAATTTTCTGTTTAATTTCTGTTTATTGGATCATGTTTAATTATAAGGCTCAGAGAGACTTGGCTATACCCATTATAGAAATTAGAATATATTCAAACATTTCCAATGCTATAGCCACATATAATTTACACAATCTTGGTTAAAGTGATAAAATATTTTGGGTTTTTCCCCCATTAACTTTTTTCTCAGGTACTAAAGTTATTTTCTTGAAAAAAAATGACAAATTTGCTTTGAAGATCTGTCTTTACTTATTTTCCTAGAAAGATTCTGAAGAATCAGTTTTGGAAAGCCAAGAGTAGTAACAGTAATTCAGAGGCTTCTCCTCCGCTTTATTTT
>NW_005871048.1:25971635-25983948 GCF_000147115.1 Myotis lucifugus
TAGAGCCAACATCCTCAATGCTGGAAAATACAACTGACCCATCAAATAACAACCAGGTTGAATGGACAGAAACCTGGAGTAGTCGAATGAACATAGGTTTTAAAGTCAGAAAGACCTGGATTCAAAGTCCAGCAGCCACATTTATTAGCTAAATGAACTTGAACTCGTTTCTCAAAAATCCTGAAACAAGGATTAAGTAAGATGAATACTAAGTGTCTCCACTCATGTGGATTTCCCCAAGAAATGGACCCTGACACACGGATTTAAGAGACAGTAATTTATCTTCTAAGTGGAGAAAACACTGGAAGGGGAGTGAGTCAATGAGACAAAAGAAGAGAGGAAAGAAAGATTAGTATAATCAAGCCAACTACCAAGGAGTAACCAGAACCTAAACCTTCTGGGGAAATTCTTGAAACCAGTGGGAAATTCACATCTGAGTCATCCCACCAAAGGAGCAAGGATGCTGAGATACTTACACAGAAATTTTCCTACATTTTTGATTGAGGAGCTGCCCTGGGGTGTTAATTTGCTGGCACTTCCAGCCTGTTTTCCTGGGAGGTAGAGAAATACAAGTTCTTACAGTCAGAAGTCAGGCCAGTGTCTATAGCAGGTAAAGGCAAGAGAATGTGGGGAAATGGACCTCTGCTTTGGTCTCCCCCTTGCACCATGGAAATCCACCCATTCCCATGTTGAGTTCACTCAGTCCTGTCATTGATTCTTCTCAGTGATGGCTGTCAATGTCTTCTAAAAAGTATTACGGTAGAGTTAGTGGGACAAGCTAGAGTGTCCCTGCTGCATATTTCAGGATTTGCAGTGATATCATATACATCCTCTACCTCTAGTTCAACTTCCCTTTACCATCGGCTAATTTGTGTTGTTGCCCAGTGGAGTCACTGAGACCTTACCTATCCGAATATGGTTACTTCAGTCACCTATTTATGGTGCTTACCAGTCATGAAAGCAAAAAGGAGAATCCCTTGAATTACAGACATACTCCTTCCTAATCACCTTATGATAACTCGCCATGATAATTAGGGTTAATCTAGCTTCTCATGATAATTAAGGTTAATCACCCTTGCCAGTTTAGTAACTCCCTTCTTTGCCCCATAGACTGCTGGCATGGGAAGCCAACGATGCCTAGATGGCAACTATAACTTGAGTTTAGTGGAATCGTTACTGTTACCCTGATAGAGGACCACCACAGAACCAGGACCTCCACTCCTGCAATGCCTACAGGGCTTACACACATTCCCCAAGTGGATCAGCAGGAGCACTGGTGAGAGTTGCCCCTTCTACTTTCACCTGTTGGTTCCCTGGTAGTTTATCTATTGGGGACATAGTATCACATAATGGCTTGTGGTTCAAAGTAAATATCAAATCCAGAAGCAGAGTGTCCTAATGCCATCCCCAAGCTGTGAATTTCAGAGTGCATTCCAATGTTCTACTAGTTTGGCAGCTTCTATGTGATATATATAAATATATATATATATATATATCAATGAATCCCATGGTCATGTGATCTGAGCAGTAAGGCTTCTCATCTTGCAGTGGGAACTCAGCTAGTGTGCACTAATAGAACTAAGATTTTTAAAAACTTTCTATTGCAGTATGAGTACATATTTTTAAATTGCAGAAATTACAAGTGAGGTAAACACACCTGTAGACAGCTAAGATTTTGCTTGATGCTTCTATAAAAGTAATTTGTTAGTTTCATAAACCAATAATGATTGAATCTCATTATTGTATCACTGCTTACTACCTGGATTTGAAAAATTCTTTAGGTCAATTCATTCCCTAGAAATGTTGTACTTATTAGAATATAAGTCTAATATAACCCAGCCATAAATTCATCCTGTCTCCCAATACAAGATTTATACATTCCAATGGATTTATACATTTTGGTTCTCTTCTTTGTATTATAGTAAAATTCAGCATGTACACATTTGATACATATATAAATATATATGTAAAATTCCTCTTTCTGTCATTTTTTTGTGAGGCTAATCTCACTTTCACAGCTCCACCAGCTCAAAGGATGAGGGAACATATGCTTCTCCATATGCCCAACACAGACTCCTCAATGCATTTATTACTCGGAGCTTGGAGACTGAGGAATCTTTGTAATATTTTATTTTTTCTCATAGTGAGTCATTTTACTGTACATTTCAAAATCTGTGATAAGTTGAAAGATCCCAGAATTAAGGTACATTTCAACAAACAGCTTCCCATCTGCCAAATGAGAGGTTTTATTTATAACCAGGTATTTAAATACAGTGGAATGAAATTACACTCAAATTATTTTGCTTTATTACATGTTTAAAGGGCTGCGCATAAACACTAACCCCTCTAATCTATTCTCCACACTGCAGTCAGATCAGGAAACTCATCTGCCTTAAACTCTTTAGTGGGTCCCAAATCCCCACGAATGAGGCCCTCTATGATCTGGCTCCAATCTCTTTCTTCAGGTTGTCTCTCAAAGACCCCCTTCCCCCTTTCTAGACTTTATCAAACTGGATCTTTCAATTCATTAAATGTATTCTTAAGTCAGCACTCAACTCAAATAAAATGTGTAGGAAATGTTCAAAAACTAAGTCCATTTTAATATATCACTTACAACCAACTAGTTGCTTTTCATCTACTGAACCCCAAGCAAGTTTCCAGAAGTTGGCACTTGGGATTTAGGAGAGAAATAGGGACAACAATTGTAAGGATCTGCTTCAGTGTTTCCATCTGAAGGGCTCTCCTAGTGGATTCTTCCCTTTGAGAATCTTTATAATATTTTATTTTTACCATATTTGAACTACTGCAAGAGGCAGACCAATTTGGGAACACCCAGGTAATTCAGAGCACCGGAACTGGTGGACTTGGTTCCTCTGCATCAGAGTTGAAGTAAATGACTCCCTGCTTCTCTCTTCCCCACCCACCCGGAGCAGGAGTTTCCATAGCTAACATTGCCCCACCAATTGTCCAAGGAGTTTCCCTATTTCCAGTTGTGTTTATCCGAGTCTCACATGGGAAGTCTGAGTTGGCCCAAAGTTCAGATGCAGGCTGAAGGATTTTGCGCATCATAAGGTTGTGTAATGATCCAAATGCCAAGCCAAGCCAAAGAGTAGGTGCTTTGAAACTTCTTCATTTTTATCTTTGGATCCTCTCACTTTCGCTTAAACCAGCTTTTTGGCAAAGCATCAAAAAAAAAGTTGCTTTGCTATTTATGAGCCTACTTTTCAATCAGCTAGGTTCACTAGTAGATTTGGAGGTATAAAACAAATTCTTGTGTCCTCACAAGACTTGGATCTAGTATAGAGAAAAGTTTTAATTGATTAAATAAAAAAGTGCTAAAATGTGTATATTTGTCATAAGTGCTTTAATTCACAGTGAGATAGACCACTGTGGAGAGAAATGTTTAGCAAAGACTTTACAGAGAAAGCAACATTTTTGCTGTAGATTGAAGGATGGGTAGAGTTAAGTAAAGGACTATTGCAGGGCTGGCAGCCACAGTGGACCCGAATGGGCACGAAGGCTCAGAGTCAGGAAAGATGATGCCAGCTGGGTCTATCCTTACAAACTTGCACCAGAAAGCACCTCTTACCACAGCGGTTCTCAAATTTTAGCATACATCAGAGTCTCCTGCAGAGGGTTGGTTAAAGCACACATTTCCGGAACCCATCTCCAGAATTCAGATGGGATGAGGCCTGGGAATTTTCATTTTTACAATTTCACAGGTAATGCTCACACTGCTGGTCCAGTGCCCAGGCACGAAAACTAATGGTTTAGACTATGTGGATAACTGGATGGTTCACCATTCACCACTCCGTAAATTCCATGTTGAGATGATCCCATAAATTGTTTCTCTCAGCAATACCCTTTGTTCTGCTTCCCCCTCCGCCCCCCCCCCCCCACTGTGAAGGTAGGGCCTTTCACTCACATGCTCACATTGCCCAATCATACCTTTTCTTCCCAATGCCACCTTATTCCCACAGTCCTTATGGCTGCAACCAAACTGAGTTTGATCATTTCCTGCCTTTTTGTTGTTGTGGTTGTAAGCTGATTTTAGATGTTGTGACCTTTAGCCAATCTAAACTTTAAGATTTTAGAAGGAAAACATGAATTATGTTATCAGTTTTCAGTTTCTACTTTACTTCCTTATCTCCTGCAGATCCATTAATAAGTGAACGTGGTGATATGGCAGACCTGACTTTGATTTTCTGTCCAACACTGATGATAATTTCCCAAATAGAAGCTTATTTGCCTTGGAATTATTTCTCTTTGATGAAACAATTACCCAAGTTGGTAGCAGTGTGATTGTTAGAGTGGTTCTGATAATTGCATGCTGATTTAAGTCTTTACATATTAAATAATTAGATTATGGTTGACCCTTGACAGAAACTTTGAATTCCTTTAGTTTTATCAGCAATCGTAGTACAGGACAAATTACAAAGCAGTCAAAACCCATTGAAACTTCTTGCCATGCATAATAAAAGGAGTTAATAGCACCTAGTAGGCACTCATATAGTTGGTATATGAACAAATAAATGCATTCTAAATAAATGCATAAATTATTTTTATTTGCTCCATGAAACTAAAACAGACATAGTTCTGTGAAATATAGGCATGGTGATTTTCTATCAGTTTTAAACTTGGCAGGCTACCAAATGTTAATTTGCTTTTAGCTAGTTGAGATTAAATGTATTCCTTCCCTGAGCAACCCTAAAGTAAGCAAGCATGAAAGCATTTTCCGAGTAATCTTGGAGGAATTGACATTTAAGGGAGTTAGCATTACATCTGTACTTTAAGGCTATTAATTTCATAGATAAATTAACTTCATTACTCCATCTTTATCTTGCATTTGAAAGGACTCCATCAGCTGGACAACTGACAACTGAGGGTCAATTGAAACTGCTGTTAGCCCAGCCAGGTTGTAATTGGAACCTGCTTCTGGAAACTCTACTGCATCAGGATGGTTTTTTGCTGAAAATCTTGCTGAAGAGCTCAAGTGAGTATTTGTAATTATGAAAATGTCCTCAAAAAACCCAGTCATTGTTTGAGTTGAATGGAAATGTTTTTCATACTTGAATGTTGGCGGAGGGATGTAAACCAATTGCACTGTATCAACAGTCAGTGGGGTTAGCAGCGGGCAAAATATTGAATTGCTTTATAAAACTCTGGAAATATTTTTTCAGGGACTCTAAATGAGAGAAAACAATATTTTTATATAGACCTGAGAGAGAGAGAGAGAGAGAGAGAGAGAGAGAGATTACATTAGAACCACACTAGAAATTTCAGTGCTTGAATAGCACTTATGTAACTTACAAACAAGCAAGCTGTGGCTTAAGCCATATCCATTGGGGCATGGAGACAATCATGAGAAAATTATGAATGGAAATTGAGGAGTAACCGAAGACCATATTTCTCTTAATTAGATTTTTTCCCTCTGTAAGTGCTATTTTAGGAAATGATTAGTAATATTATGCCAATCTAACATTATATCCTACTGCTCTCCTGCTACACCTGTGAATAGTTTTCTAACCATTTTCACATACCCCTACACATTTCTCCTTCTATACCACACGAGGCCAGATTGATCTTTCAATCACTAGTTTCCCAAATCAAAATTGTTTTTTTCTCTAGTTCCCCATCACTAGGACTAAATCCATGTCCTTCAGCCATTCAGATATGATCCAACCCTAGTTTTCTAACCTTGTTTCCCACTATTTTCTTGTTCTCTCCCTCTCTCCCTCTCCCTCTCTCTCTCTCTCTCTCTCTCTCTCTCTCTCTCTCTCTCACACACACACACACACACACACACACACACACACACACACACACACTTCAGCCATTGTCCCAAAGACCCAGGCACATGTTCCCTGTATAACTTGGCTCACCCATGTTTCCTAATTGACTCACCATGACGACTTGGTTTCCACCAGTCTGCAAGGACCAGCTGATATTCCAGATGTTTTAAGGCTCCAGTTCACACTGATCTCTTCCTTGCACTTCACAGTATCCATTACCTTCGCTTCTTATTTGCTCTTAGCACATTCTGTCTTATATTGTTAGTGTACTTGTATATGAATGAGGCAGATGTCACCAGGCCCTTCCAGCCTGTTGGTACAGAAATGAGGTCTATAACATTCCCCTGTCCAAATCACTCCAGTCATTTCTGGGAATTTTTTGGTTTCTCAGATCTGCTCAGGACCAGTTTCTGATGTTTTTCTTTCCCACCCATCTTGATGTTTGCTTCCCAAAAGCCACTTAGGGGAGGTGTCTCATTGCTGATCCCTTGTGAGGATATTGCTTCTCCCCTGGTGCTCTCAAATCCTTAAAATTTGTGGTGTCAGTAACACCACAGCATCTCAGGCTTCACTGTTTTTCACACACACAAGTTTGGAAATGACCTGGATCTCACCGTATTCCCTTAGAACCCCAAGCAATACTATTTGGGGCTTACATCTCCCAGGTTCACTTGGAAGCCATCTCTTCAGCTTCAGGCTGTAACTCCACTCTCCTAAAGGAAAGACAGGTGCTTCCTCAAGTAGCCAACATTTATTGTTGACTTGTTTAGGTGTCAGGCACTGTGCTAAGCATTTTACATTTGTTGTCTAATTTGGTTCTTATCATTCCTATATAATAAAAGGGTAATATGCCAATTGTCCTCTCGACCAGGAGTTCCACTGGAGTTCGACCAGGGGGCGGGGCCAGCCTACCAACCTCCTGCATCTCCTCCCCTACCCCCCCTTCCCCCAGGCCTGCCCGGCCTGATTGGCCCCAATCAGGGCAGGTTGGCTGGCCCCAACCCGTGCACGAATTCGTGCACCGGGCCTCTAGTAACCTTATAAAGTATATACTATTGTTAAAAATAATGGCATTAGAGATTAAGATAATGTTACTTGCCCAGAGACACAGACAGCTGATAGATAAATGGTGGATAGACCTGGATTTTGAACCAGCCAGAGCTTTCTGCCCCCTGCTTCCTATACAAATACTTACACATATTAAATCCTGGAGTGGGCTAGGAGTATCAGGAAGAACTGCAATCTGTCTGCACTCTGATACATGTGTATTTAACTGGTCTTTCCAGCTAGGAAGTCAGGGCCGATCAGAGATTTTTATATTCTTCCTCGAACTAGAACAGTGCTTTTATAGGGAAAGTCCAGTAATTGGCCAGTCAGTGATCCGTTAGGACATAAACTATAAAACAAGGTGGCTACATGACATGGATAGTCTCTGACACAGCTGGAGAGTTACTCTAATAGAATTGTTGAGACTCGTGGGTGTGGTCCCAGAAGAAAAATGGTCTCCTATTGATAGAGTTATATAGAACAGCCTGGAAAATCAATTGAGATCAAACCTTTTCACTATACTGATATAGCCACTAAGTACAGAAAAAATGATTGCAGTTAAGAATATTTAACCATGTTTTCCTACAAATAAATCTCACATTTACTTATCAAAAGTATTAGATCCACCTCCTGGTGTGTATGAGAGACTTCAGTTATCACCTTCAGTTTGGTTCTTATAGGGTACACATGTGTATTTACCCAGTCTGCTCAAATACCCATCATTTTTTACTAATGCTATTGGGTGTTTGATTAGGGTTACATAGCCACTCTGGTATTGTCTTGTATTGAATTCATTAGCTACTTTAAATACTAAAAGGATGAAGTGACAGAATTTACTAATCAATTGATTGACTGACTTATTAAGTTCTAGTGGAAGCCTTGTCACTTTAAGTTAGAAACAGTATACTCATGGAACCTTGTTAACCAGACAACGATGGAAATTATTATGTAATAAAAATGAGTTTGTGATATTTTTGCAGAAATTTTCTTTCATTTGTTTAGAAATCTCAGGGTATTTCAGAACACCATTTGGTAATTTAGAAGTTTAATCATATTTTTAGGAAAGCAAAATTTTAGGATAAAATATGCTGAATTCGATGCTTCAAGCAACCTAATTATCAGCTTTCATTTTTTATGGGAGAGTTTTTCTTTATAAATAGTGTCTTTTCAGTCTAAGTGATAAAATTTAACTTAGTGTTAAATTGGTTCATGAATAAGAATAAAGAGATTTCAGCAGATTTTTATTATACATATTTTAAAACAAGGTTGTCTTTATTCACTAAACAGTTATTAAATTCTGTTAGGTACAAAAAATTTTTGATAGACCACCATACAATAAAGATGAAAACGTGGGGTTCATCTTTCAGTTAAAGTGATAGCTGTAGCATTTGGGATGGCTCTATGAAAGTGATTTATCAGAATTTCTATTTATTTTAAAAGAGTCAGCAGAACATTTATGGAAAAACTACCTTGTAATATGAGGTGCAGAAAATTGCCAAATTAAATAAATTAATTGTGAAATTTTAATTTATAGTATATGCTTCATAGGCTGCAGCTCCTAGGAAGTAGAATCATGTTTTTGCCATAGATAATAATTCCATGTGTAAATGCAGTATTTTGAGGGAACGCTTACACTGCTAAAACTTGATAAAAATAAACTGATTTCACGTGGTAGGTGGTTTATAACATTTGTTGGCTACAGTTCAGTTGGCATGAGAAGGTAAATGTTGGTTTCATTTTTAAATTGGGCCCCCTTAAATTTAAAGAGAAAATCTCTTTACTACAAATGTTTATAGAAGACTTTAAAATTGTAAGACACTATTGTGAATTACTGACTTTAAAAACCCAGGGCAATTGTTTTGGTAATTGCCTCACTGAGGCCACATGGCTTAAGCAGTTTCTTACATGTGGCATCAAAGGAACAAATATTTGGCAAATTTCCCAATTGTTAGCAGGTGGCCTTTTCCTGTTAGTGACATTTGAATGAAGTGTGACTAACATTCTTTCCTTTGCCCATTGCCCCAAGAATGATTTCCAGTGAAAACTTCTTGGCTTCTTGTAATTTGCAGTTGTAATATAATAACAACAAACTAGCAAATACATAATATTTAACATGTTCCAGACATTGTTTCTAAGTGCTTTAAATGTGTTCACTCACTGAATCCTCACAACAATTCTGTGTAGTAGGTACGGTGGCCATTTCCATTTTACAGATGAGGAAACTGAGACACATAGAACTTACGTCAGTTATCTAAGTCACATAGCTCTTAAGTGGCAAAGAAAGATGAGAACCAGACCACTGGCTTCCAGAGACTTCTTCCACCCACCACACCATGCAGCAGCCAGGTAGAGGCCACAGAACGTTTACCAAATCGCAGGTGGCACAATTCATGGGAGCTTTCAGGAGCCTCTATAATGGATCATTTTGTTGGTACATTTTGTACTTTCAACCTTATAACAAAGTGCCTAAAAATAGTCAAGAAACAGAGCAGCAGAAAATTCTTGCTAAAAGGGCTGCCATCCCTACCAAACGGTGGTTAACGTAAAATGAATAAATTCAAATTCTTACGTTATAGTTAATATTTTCCTGATCTTTTGAGTTGTGAGAGGCATATTATGGATGAAGCTTGGTATTCTTGACTTTCAAGTATGTACAAACAGACCACCTGGGGGAGCTGCTTAAAATGAAAGGATTCCGACCCAATAGGTGGGCCTGAGATTCTGCATTGCTAACAAGCTCCCAGGTGTGCTGCTCCTGCTGCTGTTGGTCCCTGGACCCCCTTTTAAGTAGCAAGGTCATCCAACAAAGTATCTGTTTCTATAAAAGGCAAAAGAATTGAGTATATGGCTTGTCCTTCCAGTGTATTAAAGACTTTTAGAAAGACACAATTTACTTAAGACTATTTCTAAATCATTTTATCAGGAAATTCACAGCAGTCAGAAAGCACGGTCTTATTCAAATACAGATCTGATTATGTCACTCCCCTGCTGGAAACCTTTTAAGGCTGCCCACTACTTATCTAATAAGGACCCTAATCCTTGAGGTAGGAGCAATGCCCATGGTGCTCTGGCCGTGGGCGATGTGTCCTGCTGCCCCAGCTTAGCATGCTCCAGCTCATGCACATTGCCATCTAGGTTGTGCATGCTAGATGTGTATCTTTATATCAGCAATGTCCCTCAGAAATGTCTTCAGGAAAAAGGCAGCTGCTCCAGCACCAGTGACCTTTCAACTGTCCCATATATGTACCAAATTCTTCCCATGTGCAGAATTCTTGAGATACTGTGTAGGGGGGTCTAGAATCTTCTCACCCACCATATTTTGCAGTAGCATGTCTCAAGACCCATCAGCTGTATTCTATCTGAACTTTATTTATGGACACTGAAATTTGAATTCACATGGTTTTTGCATGTCTCAAAGCATATTATATTTCTAATGCGTTTTAACCATTTAAGAACCGTTCTTAGCTGTGGGCCATAAAAAAAGCGGGTGGCAGGCTGGATTTGTTGACTGGGCTATAGTTGCCAACCCTTGTTCTAGAGAATTGTGCAGCACCCAGGCTGCCAGGTGGCTTTCTCACTTCTCTGCAGTGTGGTCACTTGGAGAGGAGGCCTGCACACAACCCAGCATGGACCTTTCCCTTCTCTCCCAAGGCCTGGGCAGACATTCCACTAAACCAGCGATTCTCAGCCTGTGGGTCTCGACCCCTTTGGCGGTCGAACGACCCTTTCACAGGGGTCGCCTAAGACCATCCTGCATATCAGATATTTACATTACGATTCATAACAGTAGCAACATTACAGTTATGAAGTAGCAACGAAAATAATTTTATGGTTGGGTCACAACATGAGGAACTGTATTTAAAGGGCCAGAAGGTTGAGAACCACTGCGCTAAACAGATAGGCTTGGTCTCTTCCTACAGAA
The DNA here is from genome assembly GCF_000147115.1 of Myotis lucifugus. Taxonomy (NCBI): domain Eukaryota; kingdom Metazoa; phylum Chordata; class Mammalia; order Chiroptera; family Vespertilionidae; genus Myotis; species Myotis lucifugus. The sequence continues at coordinate 25,982,397 of NW_005871048.1, forward strand.
GGGATTTCCCTTTGAAAGAGCTTTACCTCAAAACTCACCTCTTACTCTTTAGGGCTGCAGCTGCAGAATTTGGTCCAATTAGTCCACCCATGCTTAGTGGTCATCAGGCATTGTCTGCAGTATCATTGTCTTTCTTGGCACAAAGTGTTTACAGGGATATTGCCCACTTAAGAGTCAACACAGAGAAAAGTGATAAAGATATTAAATAGAAATGAGGCCATACCTCGCTTAAATAAACTAGGTATGTCTAACTTGGAGAAGAAAAGACTAGAGGAGGCAAGATAGCCGTCTTCAAATATTTAGTCTTCATGTTAAAAAAACAAAAACAAAATAGGCTGTCCAACTCAGCAAATAGAAGTGCTTAGGAACAAGTTAGAAGGAGATGGATTTTGGCAGTCAGTCAGAAAACCTGAATTCTCACCTCTAATGATAAATAAGAAAGTCAGTTACAACACTCTGTTTCTTTTCTTTTGTTTTTGGTTTTATTGTTGTTGTTGTTGTTGACAGTATTACAGATGTCCTCCATTTCCCCTCTCCCCTTGACTCCCCTTCACCCAGCCCCTGTCTCACCCCATGTTCATGGGTTATGAATATATTTGTAGATGTTCTTTGGTTAATCTCTTCTCATCCCACCCCCCTCTGCCATCTACCAGTATGTAACATGTATCCATGCCTCTGGACCTATTTTGTTCATCAGTTTATTTTGTTCATTAGATTTCACATATGAGTGAGATCATGTGATATTTGTCTTTCTCTGACTGGTTTATTTTGCTTAGCATAATAATCTCCAGGTCCATCCATGGTGTCTTAAAGGGTAAGAGCTCCTTTTTTTATAGCCAGATAGTATTCCATTGCATACTTGTATCACAGCTTTTTAATCCACTCATCTACTGATGGGCACTTGGGCTGTTTCCAGATCTTAGCTATAGTAAATAATGCTGCTATGAACATAGAGGTGCATATATATATTCTTTCTAATTGGTTTCAGGATTCTTATTATATACTAGAGGCCCAGTGCACAAAATTCATGCACTTGGGGGATGGTCCCTCAGCCCGATTGCAAGGGACCCCACTGATGCACTATCAGGGCCAGAGAGGGATGTGGGAGGTTGGCCAGCTGGGGAGGGACTGTGGGAGAGCTCCAGGGGGTGTCTGGCCCATCTCGCTCAGTCTCGATTGGCTGGACCCCAGCAGCAAGCTCACCTACTGGTCGGCACATCTGCCCCCTAGTGGTCAGTGCATGTCATAGTGAGCAGTTGAGCAGCCTTAGCATATCATTAGCATATTACGTTTTGATTGGTCAAACGGCTGATCAGACAACCAGACACTTAGCATATTAGGCTTTTATTATATAGGATAGGATTCCCAGAAGTGGGATTGCTGGGTCAAACGACAGTTCCATTTTTAAGAGGAAACTCCATACTATTTTCCACAGTGACTATACCAGACTGTATTCCCACCAGCAATGTATAAGGGTTCCCTTTTCTATATATATCCTTGTCAGCAGTGTTTGTTGATTTATTGACAGTAGTCATTCTGGCAGGTGTGAGGT
>NW_005871048.1:25984651-25986015 GCF_000147115.1 Myotis lucifugus
AATCTGTGGGTTCAGGAGGCAAAGTTTTTAAATACCTCCCAACGCTGTGCTTTGTTATTCTTGCCAGTGCCTACTGCTAAAGCAAAATCCCTCTTTGCTCCACAAATAATTCAGTTGAATTAAAATAAAATCCAACGTTGGTGACCTGATTAGCAATCATTTCTTTTCCAGTTGACTCTCTTAGTAGAATACCCCTTGTGTTCCCACCTTGCTTCCTTAGAACTGCTCACCTAAAGGGCTTGCAGTTAATTTGAGTCCATTTGCAAACATGAGAGCCATGATTCCTAGGTTCAATTTTATAGTAGTCCAGCTAGATGCAATATTAGAAAAGGGTTTCATGTCCAAAAAATACTGTAAAAACACTGCTTCCTATATGCTAAAATTCTTCTTGGAGATTTATAGGGCACGAATAACTAAAGGCTCTGAGAAGTCCTACAGAAAAAACAAAACAAAACAAAAAAAACACCACACACATCTAATATTGTTGAAGCCAGCATTTCCAGAACATAAGTACTACTCATTAACATCCCATGAAATGCACTTTGAACATCTCACCTTATAAAAACTGTGGAGGAAAACTCTAGTAGATACAAGCAGGTACAGCCAAAACTATTTCCAAAAGTTCTGCCTATGTACATTTATAAGTATGTAAAATAATACAAAATAGTTTTTAAACATACAGAATTCTATATAGATCAGTTTATCAGTTTTCAAGGAATTGGAATCAATTGCCCAAGTATAAACGTTTACTGACGGTAGCTATTTTCTTGATGATTGAGAGTGTTTTTCTACTTTATTGTGTCAGGTTCTTTAAGACTCAGTTTCTTCATTCATCTGTTAAAAAAAAAATGGAGGTGACATTCACCCCAGAGTTTTTGTGAGGTTCAAGACAAATTGAAAAATCTATGTAAAACACTTCATTTAGTGCTTGTACCATTGTGGGTATTCAGTAAAGACCTGTGTCCCATCTCGCTATAATCATAGCACTGAATTGAGACAGTGGGTATTCAAGAGAAATCTGATATTTAGTGTTTATTTGGGTACTGAAGAAAACAGCATAGAATAAGTTGTTAGTGCTGCACTTCAATTTGTAGATGAGCATTTTAGGATAAAACTTGGGAAAGAGGATCCCTAAAAAGAATGATTATTTTGTCTTCATATGTTTAAGACCCGTTACATGGGATTTTCTTTGTAAAATTTCAAAATTTGCCAAAATAAGAATAGTTTTAGGGAAAAAAAAGTAATATAGAAGTATATTTAATTGAAAAAAGTAAATGAGTAGGGTCTTAATATCAATTGTTAGGCTTTTATTTTAAAAACTACAGATTTCAAACTATTTTTTTGACAGGTTCAATTTTATATTT